>NW_027202996.1:0-120480 GCF_024711535.1 Dipodomys merriami | reverse complement strand
AATACTGTGGCTCTAAAACTGCTATTTATCCCTTTATGAGTAAGCAAAGAAAACAGGCTTCATAAATAATTTGATGTTTCAGCACTTTCTTCCAAGACAAGCATGCAGGCTTCACACAAAAGACAGATTTAGTAACTAACTCAAAGAGCTCGGCTAACTGAACAAGGAGCTTTTGATGCTGGAACTCAAATTGCACTAGTATAATAGGATCTGATTGGAGCTAACAGGAACCGTTTAGTATTAGACAGGTAATTTGGCACCAAGGAACCAAATAGAATAGTGCACAGCTTGCCAGGGCCTCAGACTCTTCCCAGAGACCACCAAAGAATATCTCATCCCCCAATATTCAGAACCAATATCACCTTCCTGTGAAGACCTAAATATTTCTCATCTATTTTTGGTATGAACTCAAGCTAACCAATCCTTCTTCCATGTGCCCTCTTAATTCACTTATGAATCACCTACAGTAATTGAGCACTATGTCTACTACTGTGAGTACACAGAGCAGTTCTGTACTGGGTGCCATTAGGTACTCACTGAGTACTCACTCTGAAGTCCTCAATGCTCCAGGGTAACAAGGAAGCTGGACTTGTAGGCTCCAGGCACCACATCAACAAGTATGCACAAATGAGCACTAAAGGGCTGATGATATTGTCAGGCACCCTAATGCAGCAGCTGTGTGCATGCTATGCTCAGGCTTGAGTTCCCTAGTAAATCAAATGCCCAGAGGGGTGACTGGTCTGGAGCTTCTTGGAGATAAGTTTACCCCCAAGTGAGACAGGGTTCTCAGCCGTCAATCAGGAGGCCGGGTTAGTATACCAACACACAAGAGACAAGGAACATTCAAGCCGAGCCCATACTCTCTGCAGCCAAGGGTGCCATCCAGTAAAGCCAGAGGCAGGTAGCAGAGGCTCTGACACAAAGCCAGATTGGAAGCACTATCTACCACATAGACAGACCTCCTTAGGACAAGCTTAGAGAAGGATTCTGTTTCTCACACTCTCTTCTCTTCCTCCTGCCTTCCTTGCCCAGATGAGGGAATCACAGCATCACCTTCTCAGCAAGACTTCCAAGTGGATCTCATAGACACAAAGCAAGACCATCAGGAAAGAAAACCATCCCAATTTCTCAGAGGACAAAATGCAGGCTGAGGCCTGGACATGTTTAAAGGAGGCACATCTGATACCTGATGTTGTCCCTGCCTTCAATGCCAATATTCATTGCCCTGCACTGCACTGTAGAAGCTATAGGAGTCTTCTACAATTACAAGGAACATCTGGGATTCTGGCACATGACCTGAGCCACTCCTGCTTGACCTACAGCTTCATATCTCCCCTATTCTCCATCCATCCATTCAAAGCAAGACCTGGGAACTGGGAGAGGTTAGCTCTGTCTTCTATTCTGCCTAGGCTTTAAGAGCTACTGAAATATCAAATCCCCATGAGGGCTGGGTGCTTCATAGATAAAGTCACAAGAGAGCCAGGCCTCCAGAAAGGACATATCTAGGTGGGCCAGGGGTATGCATATCAGGAGCACAATGTGTCTCAAGCAATGCAGATCTCTCCTGAGACCTTCCTAGAACTAGTTACTCACAGAAGACCAGGGACCTACACTTTGGGGTCACCCAATGCCTTTTAATGGTCCCTAAACACTTCCTTACAACTCTATACATCCACCATCTCATTTGCACTCCAAAACTCCACACGCAACCTCATTAAGAGTCAGTAATTGGTGAGAAATATTGATACTTCAAATTAATTGTGTTATTAATACTATAACCAATCATAGGGTCCTAAAATAACTCTATTTTCTCTATATAAACTATACTATTAGTGCCATTAAAAAACAATTGCAAATAGACTTGTACCATATGTGGGCAAAAAAAGCAATTAAGTGAAACTCTTGAAAACTAAATGTATAACCAACAGCATATTATCAACATTTACATAATTCACATTAAAATAATGACATCCTAAAATATATTACTTTTTTTGAGGGGGGTCCCGTCGTGGGGCCTGAACTCTAGGCCTAGGCGCTGTCCCTCAGCTCTTCAGCTCAAGGCTAGCGCTCTACCACTTGAGCCACAGCGCCACTTCTGGCTTTTTTCTTTTTCCTTATATGGTGCTGAGGAATCAAACCCATGGCCTCAGGCATGCAAGGCAAGCGCTCTACCACTGAGCCACCTTCCCAGCCCCAAAATATATTCATTTTAAGGGATAGACTTATCAATAAAATATTACATACCAGGCTGGGAAGTTGGCTTAGTGGTAGAGTGCTTACCTTGCAGGCCCTGGGTTAGATTCCTCAGGATCCCATAAGCAAAAATAAAAAAGCTGGAAGTGGCGTTGTGGCTCAAGTGGTAGAGCACTAGCTTTGAGCTGAAGAGCTGAGGGACAGTGCTCAGGCCCAGGTTCAGGCCCCTCGATGGGACCCCCCCCCCAAATATATATATTACATTCCTTTTAATACTCTGCTACAGTATCTCAGGGAAATAAAATGTAGGTCTATTCATCAACTAAATACACAATCCTTTCCCATTAGCTTTTATTAATAAAGGAACTACAATTCAGTCATAAATAGGCAAATTATTACATGATTTGAGGATTAGGATGAAAAATTTGATACATAGCAAAGGTATATGATGCAGTAAAACCAGCTGGTTTAAATTTTGGTCATGTGTGAACTGCCCATAGAGTAAAAGGAAGAACTTTTAGTGATGGAAGTTAAAATAAACTCTATTTTGGAACTTATTTTTCAAGAGGAAAAAGGGAAAGTATTTCAACAGAATTAACGAGTACCAGACCCAATGAAAGGCTTCTTAAATCATGGAGGCTCTATGTTTGCTGTGTAGAAACCTCACGCCTACCATAACAAAGACCTGATACCTGCAAACTTTCCCATAATCCCTCTTCCTAGAAATGATTCAAGAATTCATAGTACTTTTCCAACTCTCTCTTTTCCAGCTCTCTCTTTCCCAACTCTCTGTCTTTCCCAGCTCTCTCTTTCCCAGCTCTCTCTCTTTTCCACCTCTCTTTCCCAGCGATCTTTCTCAGTTCTCTTTCCCAGCTCTTTCCCAGGTCTTTCCCGGCCTTTCCCAGCCGCGTGGAGGGCCAAGATGGCCTGGTGCCAGCCAGAACAATGACTAAACCTACCCCTTACCTGAATACCAAGTGCGTGGTGCTCTTCTTACTCAGCTACCTCTTTTTAAAAATCTAACAAATGGTGTCGTGACTCGGATTAAGGGCTTAAAGTCAGGATAGGTGGGATTCCTCTCTGTTTTTTTCCTCTTTTTTTCTGTTTTTGCTTGTTTTTCCCTTTTTGCTCTGAGGAATATCCACAGTTCTGATGGCCTTTTGCGAATTGGTCTGTCTGCTGTGGACACATCACACCGATACCATTGCTGGCCTTCACATCCACGTCCACACCACTTCTCTACTCTGGTGAGTGAAACTACTCTCTACAATTCTCAGTTGCTCAGTCTCTGTCCAGACATGGCACCATGCCAGAGAGCTCCTACAGCCTTTAGCTGAAAAAGGCCACTCACCTCTGAAGCCTAGGATGCTTGGTTTTGGGTCTTGGCCTTTTTTCTCTAGAGGGCTCTTGGGGAAGTGGGGAAGCCACACATGGTGGGTTAAGGGTTTGGCCCCATCTGAGCCTTCAACTTCCACCAAGCTTACTACTCCATCCATCTATTCTAAGGTATCTTGCTAACAAGTTGCTCTTTTTCAGGCCCTGGTAAGTGAGGCCCAACCATCTGATGTGCTTTGTTACCAAAGATGTCTACACACTGTTGTCAATGCTTGATAGGAAATGTACTCGGTATCTTGCCCATGTAATTGTAACGCCTCTGTACAGTATTTTCACAATTAAAAAAAATTCAGGTTTTGAGTTTTGCCTTTTTTGTTTTATGTTGTGTGTTCTACTACTAACTACGTGGTTTTAAAATACTGGGCCTATCTGTGCTAAAATTTTCATCACATCTAACAAGTTTAGTCATTGCAGAATATTTGTTGGTCAATTCTTGATAAGGACCAGGTAGGCTCTATTCTCTATTCTATTTGATCTCCTTGTTGATTTATTGGAAATAATAAAGGGCCTTTGTGGCAAAGATTGCAGTTCAAAGGCAGCCTGGGCTGAAAAATCCCTAAGACTCCATCTCCCAACTAACCTGAAAAGAGCCAGGTTGGAAGCATGGCTCAAGACTCTTATCTCTAACCAGCCAAACACTGGAAATGGTACTGTAACTTAATGTGATAGAGCACTAGCCTTGAGTAGAAGTGCTCAGGGATAGTGCCCAGGCCTTGAGTTCAAACCTCCTTGAATACCAACTGGGACAACCATCCCAGCAACGAGCACCTAGACTCAGCCAGTCTGGGGAACAAGGGACCATGGATAGGTGTAAGAGGAGATGTTGTCAAACAGCTACTTTGTGCCTGCCCTTTCAAAATTAACCACAGTTGGGAGGTCAATAGAAGTAAGAAGCCTGCCCATCCAATGTCTATACCTGTCTACCTATTAACTGAACAGGAATTTATATTCTTGTCTTTGTCACTTGACTTATCCTCTACCTAGTTGCCAGATATCATAAGTAGCTGGAGACATTTCAACCAACATTTTCAGTCCTTCCTCTTGCCATTTATTTGCTCTCTAGTATTTTTTTCCAGCCCTTCAATGCCTCATGAGACCTCTCCAGAGTTCATCTAAGGACTCACACCACCAAGGGACAGCAGCTGCTCACTGCCTTCTCTGGGAGGGGACCAAATTTCAGACTTTTATCCCTAATATCAACGCCCCTGTTCAGCAGGAAGTAGCCAGAGAGAATCCGTGCCCCATTTCATGATTATTAAAAGACTGGAATGTAAGGTCTGCTCCTGGATGGAGAGCAAAGTCTCCACTGAGTACCTGCATTACCTAGGCGCCTGGAACGCCTGGAAGAGGTCACATCTGCATCCACTGAGGTCACATCTGAATTTGATGTGGCCACACCTTTCTCCACCCATACCCCAGATAAAGCCTAACCCAGGCCCAGATGCTCTCTTTCCCAACTCTCTCTCTTTCCCAGCTCTCTCTTTCCCAGTTCTCTTTCCCAGCTCTTTCCCAACTCTTTCCCAGGCCTTTCCCAGCCTTGTGGAGGGCCAAGATGGCCTGGTGCCATCTTGAATAAACCTACCCCTTACCTGAATACCAAAAAAAAAGAATTCATAGTAGTTCTTAAAATCTAAAAGCATATGGACAGGTTTCTCAGCAGAGGAAGCAGGAAAACCCAGACAGCCCTTCCAATATTCCCATGTGGTGTTTCAAAAATCACTAATGATGAAGGAAATGGTGGCCTTGAATTTCATGAAGGCCATTCAGTGGGCATGAGGGGTTTATTTAGATTCATTCTCTTAATTTGTGTACTTTTGGCATTATTGGCATCTGACTCAGTGTTTCATTCTTGATAATCAAGTGCTCTACCACTGTAGCCATGCCACATCCCTTTGTGTGATGCTTTATGCCAAGACCAGACATTCTGGGATCTTCCTACTTGCATGTCATGCCACACTGGGATGACAGATGCATGCCACCATCCTCAGCTTTTCAATTTTTTCCCCATGCTATCCTGAAAGGTCAATGCTCCTGATTTTAGCCCTTCCCTGTAGCTGGGATGAAATTTTTATTAAAAACAAAATTAAGAGCCTAAATTTGGTTTTTAAAAAGTTCAATACATGTGTTACAATTTTCTCCCAAAACATAAAATCCTGTGCTTCTAACTTTAAAATACTTAGCCAGCTAAGGGGTATTATGCATTTTGAATGTCTAACAACCACCCCACATTAGGCTGGCTACACACATTCCCATCACATCTATGTTCATGATTTGCCCAATAGTGACTGCTCTGACCCTGAGCCCCTTCACTTTCTCACAGTCCATCTCTAAGCAACTCTCAATAAAATCTGCATGTCAAGTACCCCATTTCCCAAACCCTACCTGCATCATGACATATAGAATCCACCTCACCTGAGAACCTGAAATCGTTCTCACCAAATACCTGGCAAACTCACCTATGAAACCACGAGCCTGGTTTGGTCATTCACTTACATAACAACGTGACAGCTTCCTGGCTTTGTGGAGGGAACCTACACTGAATCATTGTGAAATAGCAGTCAAAACCGTGAAATCAACAACAGATACATGCTTTGTATCTGGTGAAAGACTGTGCTCAGGGAAGACTCAAAACAGTCCCTCCAAACAGACAATTCAATGTGACAAGTGTAGTGACCATTGGATTCACAATCCTGTGTGCACATACTGAGTTGGAATCTCCTTCTCTACAGGCTTGATAAGCAAATAGTCACTACACCCCCTAATATGGTGACACCTTCTCTGAAACCATTTGAGGTCTGAGTGACATGGGAAGGATTGGACATGAATCAATGGAAGCCACTGCACAGCCCAAAGTTCCTCAGGGGTCTGGAAAGGGACCTCTCCTGATGGTGAAGGATATCAAGGCCTTTCTTTCAGGAGCCAAGGCAAGATAACCCTGACTTCTCTGCAGGTGCAGACACTTACTTTGAGATACTCTCGCTGAAAGACACCACCACACAAGCGGAAGAGTGAGGTCTCCAGAGAACGCACTTAGGGAAGAACAGTTGCAAATCGCACCATAGGTTGGATCTGACAGGAGCCTGCTGTTCACTGGCACCAATGTGACAGGATAGCATCCCATTTTCCAGGCTCTATGGTAGCACAGGAGGGGGCTCTGCCTTGGAATGCTCCGTCCCCCATACTTTATTGATTCAACAGATGTGAAATCCACGAATAGAATTCCTCAGAACCTTCTTGAAGGCCCTTGGTGCCTTTCTCATCCAATTGCTGCCTCCAACAGTGACTGGAAGTAGCCTCAGCTTCTGAAGGACCCCCCAGCTTCTGTCTGACTGGTGGCTTTCAGTCAAGCACACAGGCACTGGCCCTCTTCTTGAATTAGATGGGCCTCACTTGTCTCATCTGAGGGCAAGCCACAGAATTATGGCTTGAGTCTGAAGAAGGTCTAGTCACTGCCACCTTTGAGCTCCTGCAGTTATGAGCTGCCATGTGTTGAGGCCACCAGAAACCATGTATACACGACAGTCTCTGAGGACTCCACACACAGATGCCCAGTCATTCTAGCATTTCAGGTGCCCTGCCAAACACTTAAGGGAATGGCTACAGGAAAAGCAGACCAACTCAACAGAACCAGCTTAGACTAACTTGTGATATTTCAAGATCATGATGCTTCCTTTGCTCTAGACACAAGATAATTATGCCAAGTGCAAAAACAGAGCAACTGCTATCCTGTCACAACTAAAAGTGTGGTGTTCCCACTATCTGTTGCACTGGTGCTGTCCTGGGACTGGTTGCTCTGCCACAAATTGGGTGTCTCATGCAGTCCCTGACATCTGCTCAGGAGGTGGGAAAATACAACCACCTACATAAAAGGGAAACAAATCACACTAATTTGGCTGAATTTGAACCATGATCCCTCACATCTCAGCTTTCTGAGCAGCTAAGATTATAGCTATGAACCCCAGCTCACAAGAAAACACCGAGTGTTTATTCTTAATAGTGAAGTGTATGCCCTTAGAGCAAGGCATGCAGGCTGGTGGTGAGGGCCTGGCTTTGAATCCTGGCTTGTTTGATCTCATTGGTAGAATATGGTGGTAATGGGATTACCTTCCTTAGCTGGGTACTGAGGGGGAACTGTGAGAAACTTAACATATTAAGGACATTTGGGACAATGACCAATGTCAATGGTCAATAGACAATGGCCAATAGACAATGGCCAGGGCATGTGGGCATGATCAGTTTGAAGGGCAAACTTTCCACAAACAATTCTTATTGCAAACACATTGCCTTCAAAGCCATTGCATGATTTATTAAAAAGGGAATAAGGGATGCTAGTCTGGTTCTGGAAACAGATGTAACCCAAATTGCTGCCAATTCCTCAGTGAGACCTGGGAACGCATGATCAATAGGCAGAAAGTGGACCACAATATGTGGGTATGGACAAAGTTTGTTGACATATCACATGCTGATTTACAGCATACAGACCTAAAAGTAGATCTTCAGACAAAGAGAAGAAAGTTAACTTTACAGAATTTCATACGAACACAGACAATTAGAGGTAATTTTAAGTCAGTAAGCAGGAAGAATTAAACCTTGTCAACAAATGTGAAGTAGCTCCAGTGATCAGAGGTTGCAAAGAGTAAGCAAGGCACAGGTGAGCTTCCTTAAACACACAAAGAGAGTCTCTGGGCATTGTTCTATAGAATTAATAGGGGAGAATAATGGCACTTCCTGCAAACTTTCACCTGAGTCTGGCAGCTGGGCATCAGGCCTTTGCACTGACATGGAAAAAGGGGAGTCCCTCTTATTTCCCCCAGAAGGAATACATGCAGGCATATGCACGCTCATGGCACGTAAGAGTTCAGATGGGGTCATGAGAATCAATGCCTCCAACTAACTTGCCTACTTGGTTCCTACAGCTGTAGAGCTCCATCTTCCTCACACCAACATTTTGTCCTTGTGACTGCCCAGAGACAAAAAAGTTTCCAAACAACTGGAAAGGGTTGCCTTCCTGGAGGGCTCTGATTGGAGAAGAGGCTTGGTCATGAGGACTTCCCATTGGTGGGTTCCAGTGCTGATGTTCTGTGACCTTCCCAAAAATCTTACACCTTCCCTCCCCTACCTTTCAGAATGACAGCACAAAAGCCATTTTAAACACCTGTCTCTACTTTACCCTAACCCACTTTCTTATTTCAAAGGGTAGGGGTTGGGGGCATAAGTTTGCATCAGGAAGCTAAGCTAACAAACAACAAAATAACTTGAGTTTAGAAAGATCTTAACCCTAGGAATACCTCCCTGAGAAGGAGGAGAAGTGCTTTTATGGACTTCTTCAGAACTGTGGTATTCAAAATGGATTGTTACAGACAAACCAATGGGGTAAAGAAGTAAGATGCAGGCTGAGCATCTCTAATCTGAGGATCTTGTGTTGTGATGCTGTCTCAAGTGAGAAGCTTCCACATTGGGCTTCATGTGACTGTGGCCATCAAAACAGGAGCACACTGCTATGGGCTCATGCCTGTAATGCTAGCTGAGATGTAAGGATGTCTACAGTTCAGAGCCAGTGTAGGTAGAAAAGTCTCTGAGATTCTGATCTCCAATTAACCACAAAAATGTAGACATGGAGCTGTGTCTCAAGTAGTAGAGCACTAGCCTTGAGCAAAAAGCCTAAGGTAAGTGCTCAGTTCCTTAGATCAAGCCTCAGGTACAACACAAAAGGAAATGAAAACAAAAAACATCAAGGCACACTAAAAGTATATAAAGTTATCTTCAGTCTAGGTATATAAGTAATGAATGCATTTTATGTTTAGAATTAATCCCAGCACAAAGTTACCTTATCACATATATGCAAATGTTCCAATATCTGAAATTCAAAATATCTCCTTTCTCAAGTATTTTGTAGGAAGGACAGTCAATCTGTTTTAAATTTTCTATTATTAAACCATTCTATAAATTTTTCCACATTCTATATGTCATATAATTTTTAACATTACTTAAATAGAAATAAGCAAACATCTAACTGCAGACATGTGCCTATTGTGCTTTCCATGCTACCAAATTCCTTAATCCTTATCCACAGTACTAAGAAATGGGTACTACTGAAGAAGAGATTAAAAACATTTCTCTATTTCAGGTGGTGTACAGTCTGAGTATTCAAAGGTAAGTCAGGATATGTCGTATTTCTTAAAGCTATACCCTTAAAAAGCAGACATTAGAATACAACACAGGAGGTACTTCCTAAATACTTATTGGATGAGTAAGTGATGGGCACTCAAGACTGCTAGATTCTCTTTCCATAGAAGGGATTATTATGTTATATTAAAAGATAAGAAGTGAAGAACAGAACACATGGGAGAACTTTTGCAGCCATGCTCATTTTTAATCTTATCTCCATATACAGTACTGAAGATCCCTTCAGATGTTAAAAGGGAAGGCAGAGGAAAAGAGAACAATCACCTGGAGATTACAGAGTTTCATCCAGTCAGGACTTAATCTGTTTTATGTCCTAAGTTCTATCTGGAGGCTGATGAATATCAGTCCCAGATGAATGTCAATCAAAATGTAGCTCTCAGTTACAACTTCCCCAAAGAACTTTCAAAATTATGCCAATTGTATTATTCTATACTCTGTAGAAACTAACCCACATGTCACCTTTCCCAGGTCAGAAAGTATGTGCCCAATGGCCAAGTTCACCAAACTCCATGCTAGACAGGCCTTGTTAATATTGCTCTTAGAAACATGTACATCCTGAAGTATCAGAAAGAAACAAGAAAAATGATTCAGAAACCAGCCTGTTGGCATAAACTGCATCACATCAACACCTAAGTAGTTTCTTTATGTGGCTCCATTCTCTGTCCTTCCCAGGGCTTTACCCAGGGACTCTGAGCTAAATTTTTAATATATACATACACATACATATGTATGTACTTATGCATATATGCATATATATGTATGTGCATGCATTTAAACACATATATAAATACAAATACACACAAATTATCATAACAAATAACACTGACTGCCTCCCCATAAAAGAAGTAAGGTTTCCTGAAGCTGAATTCCAGGTCTAATAAACAGAACAAGAAAACTTCTAGATGTAAAGTGAAGGCTCTCAACCTGTAGAGATATTTTTCTATGAAACCAATCAAAATAAGAATCATACCCTTCCAGTCTTCAAAGACAGTTCTTTTTACAGGAATTATGCATAGAGATGCAAAACATAAAGTTGTCTTTTGTCTTAGCTCATGAAGGTAAACTCCCTCTAGAATAAACTACTGAGCCTAGATCATACATTGTATGTTGAAGAATTTAAATACTCAATGCATATTATTGAAATTAATTCATAGTCATGCCTAAGAAATTAATTTACCTCTGCCCTGTTTTCCTTATGTATAATGTACCATGAAATCAAAGAAATAATAGTACAAGTTAAAAAAATACCTATTCCAATGTGGGCAATATGAAAAAAAATTACTAAGGAAAATAGAGATACTCAAAAGTAACTGAATCAGTATGGAAATAAATCAATAGTCAAACTTGTGAGTAGCTGTCAATTGCTGAAAACATTACACCCAGACCTAAACCATTTTATCTTTTCAGAAGGTTCACCATCTCTATAGTAAAATAACCATTTACTCCAATATCCCCCAGCATTGTTGGGGACATGAAGGTTAACAATATATTTTAGAGCTAATTGTCTCTCTGGAGCATTTTTCTCATCAGAGGACTTTTCCATTTTCTACTCAGCACAACCCGCTCTCTGCCCTGCTTGTCAAAGGCAGACTCCAATCCCACAGGCATGCCCATGCCTGGAAAGTCCATCACTAATCCCCAATGGCTGAGCTCACACTCAACACTCTCCATTTCATCTGCAGTTTCTATTGTAACCAAAGGAAAAAGCCAAAGAGCAAGACACAAACAGAGGAGTTCCGGGAAGATGGCGGAGGAGAAGCTGGAATCTGAACAAGCTCTCGCATAGAAAGCAGCTTTAGAGTTCCAGTGAACAGTCCTAAGCCAGAGAATCACACCAAGTGTGCCATCACAGGACAGAGAGTTAGACAAGAGAGGGGAAGCCAAGGCAAAAAGCACCCGAGTGGTCGCCAGCAGCCGCCACGGCGGCGGCGGCGGCAACAGGGTCGCAAGCGGCAGAGACCACAGCCGGGGGCCATACCTGAGCGCTCACACAGAGAGTCCGGGACGAAGGAGCCAGACGCCAGACGCAGCGGGCGAGCGGATTCTACTCAACACCAGCAAGAACCAACAAAGAGCGGACATCCTCACCCTGCAGCTTGCAGACCAGAGACGACCCAGGATCCAAGACTCGGCACCAGAGACGACCCAGGATCCAAGACTCGGCGTGAGTACAAGCCCGACATCCTCACTCCTCAGGGAGCAGAGGAAGGAAGGCCACCCCTCCCCCCCCAGCACCGGTGATCTCCATCTTGGATACCGACAAAGCTCGGAGTTGCTGCTAGCTCCAGCTCAGGCCTTGGAATAAAACGAGTCATTTAGCAGGTCACAAGAACTTAACGCCGAAGTGACCTGCCAGACTCAGCTCCATCCAGGGAAAAGTCACCCAGCTCAGGCGCCAGCCTAGCCTCACTGGGTAACCAGAGCCAGAGGCTGCCCCTCCCTCTAGCAGCCACCACAATCAATTGAAAAACAGAAACCCTGAGAATGGCTCCAGGCTGGGCGCTGTGAGCTTTATCACAAAATAGCCCCAGGGAAAAGCTACTGTTTGTTGAAAGGCCTCAACCCTACCCAGAACCTAGCCTCATCACCACATCCCCCTCTTTTGTGACTCTCAAAGCAGACCACCCTCCCAGAAAACTAACCTGGGAGGGGGATCTCAAAATCTTGGGTAAAGCAGAGCATTTTTCTGCCTCTTCCAACCAACCGACTTAAGAAACCAATCAAACCACAGGACCTCAAGCTGACCAGAGACTCCAAGAGACTGGTTGCAGACAAAAGGGAGATACAGGATTCTTCCCACTCCTCCCCCCCCCAAAAAAAAAAAAATCAAAAGACTTTTTTTTTTTCTTTTCTTCTTCTTCATCTTTTCTTTTTTTTTTTGCTTGTTTTTTGTTTTTTGTTACCTTATATATATATATATATATATATATATATATATATATATGTATATAAATTTTTTTCCCTTCTAAAATTTTATTAATCTTTAATTCTTGCCTCTTCTGAAAAAATAATTGTTTTCCAGTAACTTTTTTTTCTCATCTTATAATTTTTATTTCAGAATTACGTGAATGAGAGTTTTCCTTTCTTTTCTTGTCTTCTTTCTCTTTTTCTTTCTTTCTTAATTATCTTTTTGTTTTTTATCTAGCTCTACTGAACTTCTGATCTTTTCTTCTCCCTTAAAGCTTTTCACATCTCCTCAATGTCCCTCCCCTTCTCTGAACATATTCACATTCCTCTCTAAATAGACGGTCTTTTAACCTCTATAATAACATTAATTTTTACGTTTCTATTCTTTTTCTGGTCTCTCTTTATTCCCCTTTCCGTCTCTTCTTTTTCTCTCTCTCTCTACTTGCATCCTACCCAACCCATTTCCTGCACTGTGATTAGGACATAGTTAACTCTCCTTGTGCCTCCCCACACCAATCTATTCCAATTTTTTACCCACATCTCTCACTAATCCTAATAATTTCTGGTTTTTCAAATTCTTTTCTGCGGTTCGAAGTCCTTTAACATATAGTCGTTTGATGTTGAATAGATGTATCTGTTGAACTAGATTGTATCTGTAGACTATTGACTGTACAAATGCAAACTTTGGTTGATGGTTGCCTTAAGATAGTGTTCTAGCACAAAACTGGTGCAATCTTTATCTCAAATGGGCCGAGTAAGCCGGAAAAACACAAGAAAAATGGCAAATTCGGGTATCTCAATTCCCAACCTTGATAATCAGGGATTAGAACAGATAAAGAATAATCCAGAGGAGAGTTCCCAAATAGCTCTACAAACACTAATAGCAAACATGATAAATGAGAAGTTTGACAATGTACAAAGGACTCTGTATGAGCGTGATAGGGAGAGAGAGGAGGCATCCCAGAAGTTTATACAGGAATATCATAAGCATGAGGAAGCTTCTCAAAAACTGATACAGGATTTGCGTGAACAACTTGAGAATACTCAAAGAGAAAGGGAGGAATGGCGTGAGCAGGCAGAGAACACTCAAAGAGAACTGCAGGAATCCCACAGAAGGGAGGAAACTAATCAAAGAGTAATTCACGAATTAAGAGACCAGGTAGAGAATACACAAAGATCACTAAAGACATTCATGGAATCCATTAACAAAGAGCTGAAGGAAGTCAGGGAGACCACAAAGGGAATGCTGAATGGAACCCAACAGAAGGAATGGGAGTCCAAAGAAACCATAACCAATCAACTAAGTGATTTGAGAACAAACACTGAACACCAAATTAAGGAAGTAAAGAAATTCATACAAGACCTAAAACAGAGCTTCAACAAAGAACTTGAAGCCATCAAAGCTGACCAATTAGAAGGAAAAGAGATAAAAAACAAAGTAGAGAGTCTTGACAGCAGGTTAGACCATGCAGAAGATCGAATCTCAGGGATTGAAGACAGCCTAGATATTATAGAGAAAGAACATACAACCATCCAAGACAAGTCCAAGAAATATGATAGGTCTATCCAACACCTGGAGGACACCATCAGAAGGCCCAATTTAAGGATAATGGGTGTAGAGGAGCACCTAGAAACAGAAGTTAATGGTCTAGGAAATTTGTTTAACAGGATCCTAGCAGAGAACTTCCCAAACATACAAAAAGATAGGCCTATTCAGATACAAGAAGCTTTTAGAACCCCAAATAGACCAGACCAGAATAGGACATACCACCGTCACATTATAATCCACACAGGATCAACCCAGACCAAGGAAAAGATCCTTAAAGCTGTCAAGGAGAAAAGGTTAATCACCTATAAAGGGAAACCAATTAGAATTACCTCAGATTTCTCAGCAGAGACAATCAAAGCAAGAAGAGCCTGGAATGACGTATGCCATGCCCTAAAAACAAACAACTATCAACCAAGAATACTGTACCCAGCTAAACTCTCCTTCATAACTGAAGGCCAAATAAAAACCTTCCATAGCAAAGAAAAATTGAAACAATACATCTTCACCAAACCAGCCCTGCAAAAGATTCTTAAAGATGTCCTACACATAGAAAACCAACAAGAACGCAACAAAGGCCAAGAAACTGCACACAAACTGAGAATCCAAGAACCTTAGGAAGAACCCAGTTTTCACAGCCCCCAAGAAGGTGGATAACATGGCAGGAACTCCCAAATACCTCTCAGTCCTATCTCTTAACGTTAACGGACTGAACTCTCCAATTAAGCGACATAGACTGTCTAGTTGGATTAAAAAACAAGACCCTTCTATCTGCTGCCTGCAGGAGTCACATCTTGCCCGTAAAAACAAACATATTTTCAAGGTTAAAGGCTGGAACAAAATCTACCAAGCAAACGGCCCTCATAAACAGGCGGGAGTTGCAATCCTAATATCAGATAAAATAGACTTCAAATTAAAATTCGTGAGAAGAGATAAAGAAGGTCGCTACATACTAATTAAAGGATCTCTCCTTCAGGAGGATATTACAATTCTAAATATCTATTCGCCAAACAATGGAGCACCCAAATTTATCAAAGAAACACTACTTTTCCTCAAATCCCAGATAGATCCAAAGACATTAATCGTTGGGGATTTTAACACACCACTCTCCCCACTAGATAGATCAACTCGGCAAAAACTCAACAGAGAAACCGCAGATCTAAACAGCTGCATAGATCAACTAGACTTAACAGACATTTACCGAACATTCCACCCAGCAGCATCAGAATACACGTTCTTCTCAGCAGCACATGGAACGTTTTCTAAAATAGACCACATTTTAGGCCACAAAGCAAACTTATCTAAATTCAGAAACATTGAAGTTATACCTTGCATTCTCTCTGACCACAAGGGAATAAAATTAGAACTCAACACCAAAAGCCACCAAAGAAAGTCCGGTATCACATGGAGGCTGAACAACACACTGCTGAATCATGAGTGGGTCATGGAAGAGATTAGAAAGGAAATTCAAATGTTCATGCTATTCAACAAAAATGAACACACAAATTACCAGCTCCTCTGGGACACAGCAAAGGCAGTACTCAGAGGCAAGTTTATAGCTCTGAGCTCCTACATCAACAAATTGGAGAGATCGGAAACTAACAATTTAATGACACATCTAAACCTCCTTGAAAAAGAGCAGCAAGATAAACCCCAATCCAGTAGACGGAAAGAAATAATCAAAATTAAATCAGAATTAAATGAATTAGAATCCAAAAAAACTATAGAAAGAATCAACAAAACAAAGAGTTGGTTCTTCGAAAAACTTAACAAAATTGACAGACCCTTAGCAAACCTTATCAGAAAAAGGAGAGAGCACACCCAAATTAATAAACTCAGAGATGAGAATGGAAACATCACCACGGAAACAACCAAGATTCAGAACATTATAAGGGAATACTTCTCAAAACTTTATGCTAATAAGTTTGAGAACTTGACAGAAATGGACCTTTTCCTAGCAAATATTGACATGCCAAAACTAAACCAAGATGAGTTAAACCAGCTTAACAGGCCCATATCAAGCATTGAAATAGAAACAGCAATAAGAGACCTCCCAGCTAAGAAAAGTCCAGGACCAGATGGTTTTACAGCGGAATTTTACAAGGCCTTCAAAGCAGAGCTCACACCAATACTCCTCCAACTCTTCAATGAAATTGAAAGAGAAAGCTCACTACCGAACACATTCTATGAAGCCATCATAACCCTCATCCCAAAACCAGGCAGGGACTCATCAAAGAAAGAAAACTATAGACCCATTTCTTTGATGAACATTGATGCAAAACTTCTCAACAAAATTTTGGCCAATCGATTTCAACAATTCATCTAAAAAATCATACACCATGATCAAACAGGATTCATTTCAGGGATGCAAAGCTGGTTCAATATACGCAAATCAATTAATATTATTCATCACATCAACAGGAGCAAGAATAAGAACCACATGGTTATCTCAATAGATGCAGAAAAAGCATTTGACAAGATCCAACACCCCTTTATGATGAAGGTTCTGGAAAAATTAGGAATCCATGGAACATTCCTCAATACAATAAAGGCTGTATATGACAAACCTACAGCCAGCATTATACTCAATGGTGAAAAACTAAAGCCATTTCCTCTTAACTCAGGAACAAGACAAGGATGCCCACTCTCTCCACTTCTCTTCAATCTAGTATTAGAATGCCTAGCTACAGCAATAAGGCAAGATGCAGACATAAAGGGGATCCAAATAGGGAAAGAAGAAATAAAACTTTCCCTCTTTGCAGATGACATGATCTTGTATTTAAAGAATCCCATAGACTCCACTCCCAAATTACTCAAGCTGATTCAAAACTTTGGCAAAGTAGCAGGTTATAAAATTAACCCCCCAAAATCAATGGCTTTTCTATATGCCAACAATGAGAAAAGTGTGGCTGAAATTAGGAAAGCAACTCCATTTGTAATAGCCCCACAAAAAATAAAATACCTAGGAATTAACTTAACCAAAGAAGTGAAGGACCTCTATGATGAAAACTTTAAAATCTTGAAAAAGGAAATCAACACAGAACTTAAAAAATGGCAAAACCTCCCATGCTCCTGGATTGGCAAGATTAACATCGTGAAAATGGCAATACTTCCCAAGGCTATCTACAAATTCAACGCGATACCTATCAAAATTCCACCCTCATTCTTCAAGGAAATAGAGGAGGCAATCCAAAAATTCATATGGAACAATAAAAGACCCCGAACAGCAAAAACGCTCCTCAATGGAAAGAACACTGCTGGAGGAATATCAATACCAAATTTCAAACTCTACTATAAAGCCATAGTAATCAAAACAGCTTGGTTTTGGCATAAGAACAGACCTCAGGACCAATGGAATAGAATTGAAAACCCAGAAATGAACCTACAGACCTATAGCCATCTAATCTTCGATAAGGAAGCTAAAACAATAGAATGGAAGAAAGACAGCCTCTTCAGTAAATGGTGCTGGCAAAATTGGTTAACTACATGTAGAAAACTAAAGCTAGATCCTTATATATCACCCTGCACCAGAATCAACTCCAAATGGATCAAAGACCTTGAACTCAAAGCAGACACTCTGAAAACATTACAGGATGGAATAGGAGAAACCCTAGGTCTCCTTGGCTCAGGTCGAAATTTTCTGAATAGAGACCCGGAAGTACAACAAATCAAAGAAAGGTTGGACAAATGGGATTGCATAAGGTTGCAGAGCTTCTGCAGGGCAAATGACATAGCTAGCAAGATCAATAGAAAGCCCACCGATTGGGAGAAGATCTTTACTAGCCATACAACGGACAAGGGTCTCATATCTAAAATATACTTGGAAATCAAAAAATTAAACCACCCAACAACAAATCCTCAAAGAAACAACTGCCCAATAAATAAGTGGGCGAAAGACTTAAAGAGAAGCTTCTCTGAAGAAGAAAGAAGGATGGCCAATAGACACATGAAGAAATGTTCAACATCCCTAGCCATAAAAGAAATGCAAATCAAAACAACATTGATATATCACCTCACTCCAGTTAGAACAGCAAAAATCAAGAACTCTAATAACAACAGATGCTGGAGGGGATGTGGACAGAAAGGAACCTTACTTCATTGTTGGTGGGAATGTAAACTTGTTCAACCACTTTGGAAAGCAGTATGGAGGTTCCTCAAAAGACTTCACATAGATCTCCCCTATGATCCAGCAATCCCACTTTTGGGCATTTACCCAAATGTTTACAAACAAGACCACACTAAAGCTACCAGCACAACTATGTTTATTGCAGCATTATTTACCATAGCTAAGATATGGAACCAACCCAGATGCCCCTCAGTAGATGAATGGATCAAGAAAATGTGGTATATATACACAATGGAATTCTATGCCTCCATCAGAAAGAACGACATTTCCCCATTTGTTAGGAAATGGAAAGGTTTGGAAAAAATTATATTAAGTGAAGTAAGCCAGGCCCAAAGAAGCATAGGTCCCATGGTTTCCCTTATTTGCAATATCTAGTATAGGTATGAGTCAAGCGGAAAAGGCCAGATAATGTGATGTTAGGAAAATGAACCCTTAAATATGTATTTTAATGTTTTCGTTTCTTTCATGCATGTGTTTCTAATGCATTTATAAGATTATTTCTTTGTTGCTTTGTATGTCCCTCCCCCACAGTGTAACCCCCGCTTTCACTAT
Source organism: Dipodomys merriami (assembly GCF_024711535.1). NCBI lineage: Eukaryota > Metazoa > Chordata > Mammalia > Rodentia > Heteromyidae > Dipodomys > Dipodomys merriami. The sequence goes on along the minus strand of NW_027202996.1, from coordinate 101,575 downwards.
ATTTGATGTCAGTATAACATGTGGAGGAGATGGGGACAAACAAGTCGTTTAAGGATTCAGGTGGACCTGTTGCAACAATGAGAAGTACAAAATGTCATGTCAAAACCAGCTTTACAATTTCGGTGTGGGGGGGGAGGGGGGTATAATTGGGTGGGGGGAGGGAGGTAAAATTGGGTGGGGGGAGGGGGGAGGCGGGGAAGGGAAGTGAAGGGTAAACAAAGGAGGAGGCTGCAATGCTTGGTAAGAAATGTATGCATTATCCTGCCCATGTAATTGTAGCCCCTCTGTACAGTATGTTCTCAAATAAAATAAAATACAATTTAAAAATAAAAAAAAAAAAGACACAAACAGACCAGAACAGCAGCCACAGACAGTGCTGAAGTCTGAAATGGGACTTAATATTTATGAAAAAAACCATTCCTTAGGTTGAATCAATAGCTCCAAGTTCCCAGCTGCACCTGGGCATGGGCAACCCCTCCTGCTGCACAGCATGCCCTCTTCATTCATTGGTTCAGCATCTTGCATCATGGTTGAATCAGTCTTACCCAAGGAAAGGAAGAAAAGGAATGACATCTGTTCTGTTCTCTGCAATTTATCAGCTCTAGTTTTCTCATCCAAGAAACACATATGTCCAGTCCCTTCCTCACACACAGTCTTTGTTCTAGCACTGCAGAACTGCAATTCTGGGGGAAGAGAGAGTCACACAGTGTTATCTTAGCTCTTGCTTGTTTATGAAGTGTTCTAAACCCAAGGAAGAAACATTTAGATTGGAGACATGGAAAAAAAAAGATTTCTGTTCTCACTAATTTGTTTCAAATTTTAAGGATACAGTCAATTTGGAAGCCTGCTAGCAGAGACATGTTTTTTTGCAGTTTGGTCTCTGCCTTTTGAGTCCCCCTGTATCCTGGTTAGAAAGACCAGAGAATTCACATAATCCATTCTATCGCTTGTGTCAAAATAGCCCATTTTTTTAATTAGTTTTTTTATTGTGAAAATACTGTACAGAGGGTTTACAATTACATGGACAAGATAATAAGTACATTTCTTATCAAGCATTGTAACCTCCTCTTCTGTTTCACCTTCCCATTCCTTCTCATCTTCCCCGCCTCCTCCACCAAACCCCCCCGCCCCCCCCAACAAAGTTGTAAAGTTCGTTTTTGACAAAACGACTTGTACATCTCATTGTTGCAATGGGTCCACCTGTATCCCTATTTAAACGATTTGTTTTTCCCCTTCCCCTCCACAAATTATACCGACATCAAATACAGTGAAAGCAGGGGTTATACTGTGGGGAAGGGACATACATAGCAACAAAGAAATAATCTTATAAATGTTAGAAACAATCGCATGAAAGAAAAAAAAAACATTTGAATATATATCTTAGGTTTCATTTCCCTAACATCACCTTATCTGAAGTTTACTGCTTAACTCAGACATATACTAGATATTGCAAATAAGGGAAGCCATGGGACCTATGTTTCTCTGGGCCTGGATTACTTCACTTAATATAATTTTTTCCAAGCCTTTCCATTTCCTAACAAATGGGGGCAATGCCATTCTTTCTGATGGAGGCAAAGAATTCCATTGTGTGTGTGTGTGTGTGTGTGTGTGTGTGTGTGTGTGTGTGTGTGTGTGTACCACATTTTCTTGATCCATTCATCTACTGAGGGGCATGGGCTTGGTTCCATATCTTAGCTATAGTAAATAATATTGCAATAAACATAGTCATGCTGGTAACTTTAGTGTGGTCTTGTTTGTAAACATTTGGGTAAATGCCCAAAAGTGGGATTGCTGGGTCATAGGGGAGCTCTATGTGGAGTCTTTTGAGGAACCTCCATACTACTTGCCAAAGTGGTTGAACAAGTTTACATTCCCACCAACAATGCAGTAAGATTCCCTTCTGTCCACATCCCCTCCAGCATCTGTTGTTATTAGAGTTCGTGATTTTAGCCATTCTAACTGGAGTGAGGTGGTATCTAAGTGGTGTTTTGATCTGCATTTCTTTTATGGCTAGGGATGTTGAGCATTTTTTCATGTGTCTATTGGCCATCCTCTTTCCTCTTCAGAGAAGTTTCTCTTTAAGTCTTTAGCCCACTTATTTATTGTGCAGTTGTTTCTTTGATGATTTGTTGTTGGGGGATTTAATTTTTTGAGTTCCAACTATATTTTAGATATGAGACCCTTGTCCGTTGAATGGCTAGTTTATCTTCTCCCAATCCATGGGCTTAAAAATAGCCCATCTTGAAGGCCAAATCACCTTCAACACTTTGCAGGGAAAAGGAATGATATCCCTTATCCATTCTCTTGTTAAGAGTTAACATAATGTGGCAAATTCCTCCTATCCTTAGCCTCATTTTCCTTAGTCCAGAATTTCTGTTTAGCAGACCACTGTTAGGCTCACTTCCAGCTTCATGAAAGATACTCTCCTTACAGGCCATCTAAGTCAATGTTAACACCTCCTTCTTTAGGACAATAGTCTAGATTATTGGGATTGGAGTTCAAATTCAGGAACGCTATTTCCAAAATGGAACATCTGGTTTACTCACGCTCCTGAGACCTACACCAAGTATTAGCATTGAACCTTAGCTCAGTCCCCTGCAATAGCTGATCATATACCTCATCCTACCAATGGCTGGTCACTTTTGGTGGGAGGACCATTCAAGCCCAGGAGTTGAAGGACATCCTGGGTAACACACACAGGAAGATTCAGTCTCAAAGAAACAGGTGCAGAACTTCTCTAACAGAGGCTCTGCTTTTAATCCCAAGTACTACAAAAACAATAATAACCTAATGCATAATAACTTTTTACTAATAATCAATCTCTTTTAATGCACAAATTATAAGTATTCTTTTTAAGCATCAAACTTTAATCTGCAAGTTTATAAAGATTCCAGATTACTGTAGAGGAAAGTCATGCTTAGGTTCCTCGCTCAGTGAAGTAAGTTTAGAAGTAGGAAGCAATTTCAAGTCATTTCTTACCTTAATACAAGGACATCAAAGACATGTTACTGACACTCATTAACTTTGCTATGCCTGTCATCCACCTTGAAAGCTTTTGTGTTGCTGCTGAAGATTTTTCACTATTCACTCATTTGCTTCAATGGGGACTTCTTTTCACATAACAGGATTATTTCCTCCATGCAGTCCTGGAAAGGTATGAAAACAGGAAGTTCCATTATTACTCGACCTCGCTGTTTTCTTTTTTTTTTTGTGTGTGCTTGTATGAGAACTTGAACTCAGGGCCTGGGTACTATCCTCTAGCTTTTTCTGTCAAGATTGGTGTTCAATCCCTTGAGCTAAGGCTATATTACCACAGTTTTGATGGCTAAATGGAGATAATTGTGTGGACTGGCTTTCAAATTCAGTCTTCAGATAGCAGCCTTCTGAGTAGGATTAGAGAGGTGAGACTATAGTGCCCAGCCCCCAGAAGCATTTCTTCCTTAGAAGTGGTGTTGTGGTTGAAGAGGTAAAGCACCAGCCTCGAGAACACAAAGGGCCAGGGCCAGTGGCCAGGCTCTGAGTTCAAGCTCCACCACTGAGAAAAGAAAACACTTAAATGAAATGAAACTATTATTTTAGATATGAGACCCTTGTCCATTGTATGGCTAGTGAAGATCTTCTTCCAATCCCTGGGCTTTCTATTGATTTTGCTAGCTATGTCCTTTGCCATGGAGAAACTCTGCAATTTTATGCAAGCACATTTGAACAAACTTTCTTTGATTTGTTGTGTTTCTGGATATCTATTAAGAAAATTTTGGCATACACCAAGGAAACCCAGGGTTTCTCCTATTCTGTCCTGTAATGTTTTCAGGGTGTCTGCTTTGACTCTGAGGACTTTGGTCCATTTGGAGTTGATTCTAGTGCTGGGTGATATATAAGGATTTAGCTTTAGTTTTCTACAAGTAGTTAACCAGCTTTGCCAGAACTATTTACTGAAGAGGTTGTCTTTCTTCAATTCTATTTTTGAGTTCCTTTATTGAAGTTTAGATGGGTTCATTTCTGGGGTTTCAATTCTATTCCATTGGTCCTGAGGTCTGTTTTTGCGCCAGTAACCATCTGTTTTGATTACTATGGCTTTGTAGTAGAGTTTGAAATTTGGTACTGATATTCCTCCAACATTGTTCTTTCTGATAAGGATCATTTTTGTTGCTGCTATTTTTCAAGGAGCATTCCTCAATACAATAAAGTCTGTATATGACCAACCTACAGGCAGAATTATACACAATAATGAAAAACTAAGGCCTTTCCTTCTTAACTCAGGAATGAGACAAGGATCTCCACTTATTCCACTTCTCTTCAAACTAGTATTAGAATGCCTAGCTAAAGAACAAGACAAGATACAACATAAAAGGGGTCCAAATAGGGAAAGATGAAGTAAAACTCCCCCTCTTTGCAGAGGACATGATCTTCTATTTAAAGATTCCCAAGGACACCACTCTCAAATTACTCAAGCTGATTCAAAACTTTGGCAAAGTAGCAGGATATAAAACTAACCCTCAAAAATCACTGACTTTTCTGTATGCTAACAATGAGAAAAGTGTGGCTGAAATCAGGAAACAACTCCATTTGTAACAGCCACCCAAAAAATAAAATACCTAGGAATTAAATTAACCCAAGAAGTGAAGGACCTCTATGATGAAAACTTTAAAAACCTGAAAAAGGAAATCAAACAGAACTTAGAAAGTCGCAAAACCTCCAATGCTCCTGGATTTTAAGGATCAACATCATGAAAATGCAATACCTATCAATATTCCAACCTCATTCTTCAAAGAAATCTAATAAGCAATCCAGAAATTCAAATGGAACAATAAAAGACCTCGAATAGCAAAAACAAATCCTAACAGAAAGAACGGTGCTGGAGGAATATCACTACCAAATTTCAAACTCTATTACAAAGCCATAGTAATCAAAACAGCTTGGTACTGGCACAAGAACAGACCTCAGGACCAAGGCAATAGAATTAAAAACCCAGAAATGAACCTACAGACCTACAGCCATCTAATCTTTGATAAGGGAACTAAAAACATAGAATAGAAGAAAGACAGCCTCTTCAGTAAATGGTGTTGGCAAAATTGGTTATAATCTTGTAAAAAACTAAAGCTAGATATTAATATATCACCCTGCATGAGAATCCACTCCAAATGGATCTCAGAGTCAAAGAAGACACTGTGAAAACATTACAGGATGGAATAGGAGAAACCCTAGGTCTCTTTGGCACAGGACAAAAGTTTATTAATAGACACCCAAAAACACAACAAATCAAAGAAAGGTTGGACAAATTGGATTGCATGAAAATGCAGAGTTTTTGCGTGGTAAAGGATATAGCTAGAAAGATCAATAGAAAGCCCTCGGATTGTGAGAAGATCTTCACTAGCCATACAATGGACAAGGTTCTCATATCTAAAATATACCTGGAACTCAAAAATTAAATCATTCAAAGAAACAACTGCCCAATAAATAAGTGAGCTAAATAAAGACTTAAAGAGAAACTTCTCTGAAGAGGAAAGAAGGATGGCCAATAGACACATGAAGAAATGCTCAACCTTCTTATCCATAAAAGAAATGCAAATCAAAATAACACTGAGATACCACCTCACTGCAGTTAGAATGGCTATAATCAAGAACTCTAAAAAAAAGAGATACCTGAGTGGATGTGGACAGAAGGGAACCCAACCCTACTTCATTGTTGGTGGGAGCGTAAACTTGTTCAACCACTTGGAAAGCAGTATGGAGGTTCTTCAAAAGACTCCACATAGAGCTCCCCCATGACACAGCAATCCCACATTTGGGCATTTACCCTATTGATTACAAACAAGACCATACTAAAGCTACCAGCACAACTATGTTTATTGCAGCATTATTTACTATAGCTAAGATATGGAACCAACCCAGATGTCCCTCAGTAGATGAATGGATCAAGAAAATGTGGTATATATATATATATATATTATATATATGTATAATATATATAATATATAATATATAATATATTATATTATATATAATATATATGATATAATATATAATATATATTATATATAATATTATATATAATTTATATAAATTATATACATAATATATATAATTATATGTAATATATATTATATATTGTATATATATTATTATATATATTATATTATATATTTATATATATTATATATATAATATATATTATAATTATATATTATATATTATATATTATATATAATATATATTACATATAATATATATATGTATATATATATATATATATATATATATATATATATATATATATATAATGGAATTCTATGCCTCCACCGGAAAGAATGACATTGCCCCATTTGTTAGTAAAGGGAAAGACTTGGAAAAAATTGTATTAAGTAAAGTAATCCAGGCCCAAAAAAACATAGGTCCCATGGTTTCCCTTATTTGCAATAACTAGTATATGTCTGAGACAAGAAGTAAAGTTCAAGTAAGTTGATGTTAGGTGAAATCAACCCCTAGAGAACTACTGAAATAATTTTTCTTTCTTCCGATTGTTTCTAACATATTTATAAGATGATTTCTTTGTTGCTTTGTATGTCCCTCCCTCTTGTTATAACCCCTGTTTTCACTATATTTTTTGTTGGTATAATTTGCGGTGTGGAAGGGAAAAAAGAAATTGTTTAAATAGGGATACAAGTGGACCCATTGCAACAATGAGATGTACAAGACCTTATGTCGAAAAATGAACTTTGCAATTTTGGTGGGGGGAGGTTGGGATGGGGGGAAGGGAAATGGGAGGGCAGAGATGGTAAGGGGAAACAAAGGAGGAGGTAACAATGCTTGATAAGAAATGTATTTATTACCTTGCTCATGTAATTGTAACCCCTCTGTATGGAATTTTCACAATGAAAAAAATTAATAATAACCAAAAATGAAACAATTACAGGATAAATTATTTTTGAGGCTCTGGCTTCCATTCTCAACATAAATAGAAAAGGGAGGAAGTAGCACTGTGTCTCAAGTGGTACAGTTCTACTCTTGAGCTGAATTGCTCAGCGACTATGCCCAGGCCCAGAGTTCAATTTGCATGACTAAAAAAAAAAAAAAAGGAAAGAACCATTTCTTCCTTAGCCACAAACATAAGGGTGCTTCTTAAAGATTTTTGTAATTGAAAAATTCTCATTGTACAAATGAGTTAATGCAATTTCAAAAGGAAAGTCTAGAAAGTCAAGAAAAGCTCATTAATCAAATTCAAAATCTAGTTCTTACTTTTTAATGCAACAGTCCCTCTCATGTCTCTCATGGGTATCTTCTATTCTAATTTACTTGGGAGTCCCAAGAGAATATAACTCAGTTTCAAATAACTCAAAGAACATCACTCCTGTTATATGACTAAGCTACATTACATCTGAAGCCTAGTGACCACATGAAATCATCAACTTTACTCGGGATGACTTCTGCCCTTGGGCAATAATAACTAGACTCCTTCACTGGTCTGAGACACCAAGATACTTAACTGTTCTCAATATATGCTTATCCATGAGTGGCTCACACCTCTCATCTCTATACAATCTTCTCTTTTCCCTCAGAATGATGAAAAGTAGTTCGAAAGTCTCCTCAACTCTGGTACAAAACATGCCTATAGCATGAGATTCTCAGCATTGAGAAGGATGTCGTAACTACACGTGCCTTCATACTGCTGGTTCACCTTCTGAAACTTCTCAACCCTTTCTTCAATGATACTGCTGTCTGCTGTCTGTAGAACTGTTTTCCATCAGCACCAGCTATCCACACAGCTCCTTATTGTCTTCATTCAACAGGATCCATGACTGAGTGTCTTCATTCTCCTCTTTTAGTTTTCTTTTTGTCGGTTGTGGGGCTTGAACCCTGGCCCTGGTACTGTCCCTCAATTCTTCAGTTCAAGGCTGGCGCTCTACCACTTGAGCCACAGTGCCAGTTTTGGCTTTTTCTGTTTATGTGTCTGTGAGGAATTGAACCCCGGGCCTCATGCATCTGAAGCAAGTACTATACCACTGAGCCCCCTTCAATCTCCTCTTTGCTGATAGTCACCTGCATAGAAAAATGCAATTGGATATTTAAAATTGCCAACAAAAAGTGCCCTTCCCTCCAATTAATGGATTGTGAATTCAGATTTGTTAGCATCTTGAAGGACTTACATCTTTTTCTTCCTCTTAGAAACCTAAGGTTTAGCATGATCAGATGTACTTTTGATGAAGTAACAACTTTAGGTGGCCAACAGATCCTTTACTCATTTCACATCTATTACTAGCAGGTTACATCAAACATAAACAAGAAAGGCTTAATAAATTAAGCACCACATAAAATTCTTCTGCAAATATTCTATCTGTTCCTTTGCCAACATCATGTCCTTCTCTGGAATATGTGGCTCAGATTGGCCTTCATAGTTGGAAGTTCTTTCAAATGCAGAGTCCTGTGAACCAACGACTTCTCTAGTTCCTACATTTAAACACAAAAAGGAGGGTTTATTTTTTTAAAACCTTCAATACAAGCTGCTGCTTTTCCCCACACCTAACCTAATTCTTTGATTAAACTCAATGGGAGGGCCCCAGCCAAGGAGAGGGATCTTAGAAATGAGAAACAGCCTTAGTCTCCTGAAGACCTACCTAGGTGGTCAGCTTCAACCTGAGTTGCACTCAAAACAACATTGATTTCTTCAACTCCCCTTATCATTGCCTCAAGTAGGTCTTTCATGTTTCTATAACTCACTGTTATTTAACATATAGATCAACACTCCAACTTAGTGGATAGTGAAGTTAAATAATTACTTGAAATTTAATTATCTTATATTTATAAGGTTATACAAAGTGAAACCTCATTTTAAACTGAGAAATGCATTCTTGCTAAAGTAGTCATTGCATAATAATTTCTCTTCTACTGGAGTTATTGTTTGGCTTTTTATTTTTATTTTTATTTTTGTTGTCCATGAAGCTTGAACTTTGGGCCTGGCCCCTGTACCTGTGCTTCTTTGAGCTCAAGGCTAGCTCTCTATCACTTGAGCCATAAGGCCACTTCCACTTATTTTTGAGTAGCTTATTGAAGAGTCTCAAGAACCACTATCCTCAATTCTCAAGTTCCTGAGTATTAGTATTACAGGCATCAGCCAAGCCACTAGCACCTGCCTTGGGCTAACTTTCCAAATGAAATTGTGTAAGAAAAAAAATTGTCTGTTAGTAAGGATCAGTAAAAAATTCCCTCTGACTTTGGAAACATTTTTTCTTGGTTTGTGTATTTTTCTTGCTGGTGGCAATCAAATTCAGAATTTCATGCAAACTAGGCATACTATCACTAGCCATACCTGGATTTATTTTGTGTTCTATTTATTTTAATTTTGGGGGGCTGATTCTGGGACTTGAACTATGGGTCTGGGCACTGTCCCTAAGCATTTTTGCTTAAGGTTACTACTATGCCACTAAAGCTACAGCTGTGTTTCCAACTTTTTGGTTGTTAATTGGAGATAAGCCACATAGATTTTTCTCCCTTGGGTCAGCTTTGAACAGAGATTCTTAAACTTCAGCCTCTTGACTAGCTAGGATTATAGACTTGAGCCACTAGCATACACTTATGTCTTTAAAATATATCCATTAGTAACAATAATAAATGACTTATTATTACTACAGGATCACACCTACAATACTACCTACTTGAGAGGCTGAGATCTGTAGATCATGGTGTAAATACATCATAGTTAGACAACTCAAAGTTCATTAATTTTTGTATGTGCTGGCCCTAAGGATTGAGGGCTTCAATTCAAAGCTTGAGCACTATTTTTGAGCTATAGTACCACTTCCAGGTTTTTCATAGTAGTTTTTCAAAGTAGTTCATAGGACTACTGGACTTTTCTGCCCAGGCTGGCTTTGAACTGCCATTTGTATCCTCCTGTGTAGGATTTAACCAGAAAAGCCACACTGAAGGTGCATACATGCTCAAATGGTAAATGCTAACCTTGGCTGGAAAAAGTTAAGAGGATTCAAGCCCCAGTATTGGCATATATACACTTATATGCATGCATGTGCATACACACACACACACACACACACACACACACACACACACACACACACACACACACACAAACCAGACTCCTATACTCAGTTCCCCAGGATGAAAAAAAGGTAAAAATAACAAATTATAAGATGGATGATTATTTTAAGTAGCTTCAATAGTTACTAACATGGCTATATTGTGGCTTAGGTGGTAGAATGCTTTCCTCCCATACACCAGTTCAATTCCCCATGTTGTTCAAACCAAACCACACAAACAAAAACACACAAAGAAGCATATCCTACAAAAGATATATAATACTATGTAACAAACATTAATCATTAAAAATAACTGAAAAACAGCAAAATACAGCCATGTCAAAATCATGCATGGGGGGCTGAGAAGGTGGCTTAATGGTAGAGTGCTTGTCTTGCATGCTTGAGGCCCTGGGTTCAATTCCCCAGCATCACATAAGCAAACAGAAAAAAGCCAGAAGTGGCGCTGTGGCTCAAGTGGCAGAGCACTAGCCTTGAGCTGAAGAGCTGTGGGACAGTGCCCAGGCCCAGAGTTCAGGCCCCATGACCGGACCCCAAAAAAAAATCATTCATGGGAATACTCAATATCTAAAGAATGTATTGTTTTCTATCAAATCAATCTATAAATTGAATGCAATTTTATGAGAAGTCTTATCAGGACTTTTTATAGTTTCAGGCTGCATAGCTTAGGAAAAATGAGACCTGGAAAATGACATCTAGGAACTCTGATAGGAATAATACATTTAGAAAAATACATGCACTATCTTCTTTGCTTCTAACTCAGGATGCATTCATCATCTTAAGGATAAGCATCTGTTCTGTGGCAAAAATATATGCATTCTTTCCTGTAAGAAATACACTAAAGGGGCTGCGAAGGTGTCTCAGTGTTAGAGTACTTGCCTTGCATGCATGAGGCCCTGGGTTGGATTCCTCAGCACCACATAAAAAAAAAGAAAAAAGCCAGAAGTGGCGCTGGGGCTCAAGTGGTAGAACACTAGCCTTGAGCTGAAGAGCGGAGGGACAGCGCCCAGGCCCAGAGTTCAGGCCCCAAGACTGGACCCTCCCCCCCCCCAAAAAAGAAATACACTAAAGACTGAATCACCAAATAACCAAGAACTCAGATGGTGTAACCCCAGAGTGATTAAGAGCAAAGATAAACACCTATATATATGGCTTTATGACAGGACTTGCTTTTATTATATAAATGCCACTGATGTCAAAGAGCTCTTTGCGCCTACTGTTAAAAGCACTCACACTCTGAGTGTGCCTCTGTCTTTCTGTTTATCTGCTTATCTGTTTGTTTGCTTGCTAACTCAATAAAGTATTGCCAAGTTTTCTTACCATGGTGACTACTCTGCAAATTTTTATTCTGTGACCAAGGACCCTAAGTCAAGAGTTCCTACTTATAGAGGGAAACTTCCCCAAACCTCACCTGGACCCAGTGACTGTTGTTCCTCAAAGTTATGAGGTGAGTTGCTGAGTGGTTGGTAGAGTGCTTGCCTTAAATGCAAGAGACTCGGTGTTTGGTCCCCACTAACAGAGGAGGGGAAGGATTTCTAAAGATCAAAAGACACAAAGAATATGAAAGAACAATTTTGGGGACAGACCATAACTCAAAATGAGGATTTGTTATACTAAAGCCTAGTAATCAAGACAATCTGGTATTACAGCTGAAGAAAAAGAATTACACAGGGTAGAGAATTGAGTACAAGCCCATGTAGAATCCTGAGATTTGACATTAGACTATTCAATAAATAGCTATTTGGATGAGCTAGCTATTTATATGGAATAAGATACAAAATACACCTTAACTTAAAGCCGTAGCAAATAATTCCTAAAAACAAAGAGGCAAAGGTAGAAAGCAACACTTAAAAGCTTTAAGAATGAGGGGCTGGGAAGTTGGCTCAGTGGTAGAGCGCTTGCCTTGCATGCCTGAGGCCCTGGGTTCGATTCCTCAGCACCACATAAGCAAAAAGGAAAAAGCCAGAAGTGGCACTGTGGCTCAAGTGGTAGGGCACTAGCCTTGAGCTGAAGAGCTGAGGGACAGTGCTCAGGCCCAGAGTTCAGGCCCCACAACTGGACCAAAAAAAAAATTTAAAAAAAAAAAAGCTTTAAGAATGAAATAAGAGTACATTTTAAGAATGGAGATTTTCCCCAAGGAAATTAATACAAAGGTCGGAAAATATCAATAAGTTTACATTACAGCAACACCTTTGGTTGAGTAAGTAATATCAAGAAAAATATAAACATCGTCTCTTAAGGCTGAAGACATTTAAATAGTATGTATTCAACAAAGGAACATTTCAATCAAGAAGATGACAGATAGGATACATGATATTGAATAAAATATCTGAGCATGCAATTCACAAGAAAAGGCATATGTGATGTGGCAAGATTTATGAAAAATATTCTATCAGAAACAATAAAGAGATATCACACTTGTCAGACTAGGGAAAAGTTAAAAATATACTGGACAATACCAAATGATTGGAGAAGGATTATATAAGAATATATGTGGATATTGATACCAACTTTATCATTATGCAAACTGCATATAGAGGAGTAAAAGTTATCAAACACCACTGACGAAAATTCATGAAGAAAATTTTCATACATAATATCAAGTACATCACAATTAATATGCACTGTCATAAGTATTTGTGATGATTTTTAGTACACTGGAAATTTTTTCAAGGAAGAAAAAAGGGGGTAAGAAGCCTTAATAAGGACCCTCATTTGTGAAATAACTTCTAGTACCCCACTACTTACTAGTTTGTAATGTTTTTTTTTTTTGTTTGTTTTGCAATTCAGTTCCCACAGGTCAAGGGCAGGAGAGGAACAGCTTCCTTAGAATTGGGGTCATCTGCAAATGGTACCTGCATCTAGGACAACACAAATCATGAAGCTAGAGGTTTGCAAGATTAAGAAAAACAGGCTACTGGGCATGACCTGTTTGTGGAAGGGGAAGCACTGGATGGGGTGAGCAACAGTATCACCTGCTCAGGGCTCAAAATCCCAGTATATAGGCTATAGTTGGGAAGGGTGGTGGACATACTCCAAGCTCCAATGTGCCATCTCTTCTGCCCGCTAGAGCCCACCTTAGTCCAACTGGCACCACATAGGCACAATCATGTGTCCACATTCCATGAATGGGTTCCCATAGAATGGCAGGGTGGGAGCAATCTTTACATGAAAATGGATATATCTCAGATGGCACTGTCTCTGAGGCTGACAAATCATGAATAAAGAGTTCCTTTACATGAACAAGAAGAGGTCCTCACTATGAAGTCACTGTACCAGGTAAACGACTAGTTAGGGAGGTAGCAACATACCCAGATCCAAGTTAATAACTCCAGGCTACAAAGGAATTACAGGGGTATGGACACAGGGCCTGGCCCAATATGCCCACAATCAGGCCTATCTGGCATCATGTATGTGCCCTCTTATGAAAGTGTGTACTGGCGCATAGGCCTATCAGAAGGGACGAGCAAGACAGTAGTCCACATGGTGAAGAGCAAGCTACCAAGCACGACCTCTCTTTAGCAGGAGTAAGCACTATTTAGGAAGGTAGGCAGCACCCCAAGTTCCAGGCTTATAAGCCCGGCTCCACAGGCCTGTGAAAGGGATGTTTTACAGTCTCCAACCCCAGACTTTTTCTCTTGGGTCCAAAAACACGTAGGACCTATCTAATTTAAAAATAGGTTAAGTGCTTTCATGGGAACATGTGTATACACATGCACAAAATCCCTGACCCATGATTTCATTTTCACAGGACAGAGGAGGGAATGGAATCACTTTGAATTGAAGGCCTCCCAAGGCTACACTGAAATTAGCCAGCTAAGGAAAAAGGACAAGCTATGGCTTCCCTTCTTCTGGATCCAATATATTGCACAACAAGGCCACTCTGGCACCACATTTGTGCCCTCCTGTGAATGTGTATACACACATGCACAACACATATCACAACTGGATTCCCACAGTTCCAACTTGGAGTGGAACCACTTACTGAGAAGGACATAGGCACATATAGCTGCACCTGGGCTGACTCATACCAGGAAGCCAGAGGTCCCAAAGTGAAGAAAAACTGGCTGCCTTGTATGACTTCCCTGTAACAGGATAAGCCCTGGTTAGAAAGTGCAGCACCATGCCAAACTCCAGCCCCGTAATCCCAAGCAGCACAGGCCATACTCTGCAAGGGAGACATGAAAGACCTACTCTCTAAGCTTTTCTTCCCTTGGGCTGGCATCAGCACCCAAGTGGGAAAATCTTGCCACAGGTCCTTGTGTTCCACAAACTGGTGTATACACAAGCACAATGATATACTCACTCAACCCCACACAAATATTCAGTTACCACAAAGGGAGAGTGGTCCTATTTGCCTGGAAACTAGGGCATCTGGAATGGCACTGTCACCTGGGCCTTCAGAGAAGGACCTGCAAGATGTTAGTCCAAGAGGGAAAGAACAGGGTTTTGGGTATGCTCTCCCTGTAGGAGGAGGAGCACTGGTTGTGGAGGGTGGACGCATGCCCACTTCGAATCCCACAACCCTGGGCTATACAGGACACAGCTAAATAGCAAAACAGGACAGCTCGTAGTCAAGGAATCTCCAAGTCTTCTTTCACTTGGGTACTATAATATATAGTACACAACCAGTCAAATCTGACACTATGTACATGCCTTAGTGTGAATGTGTGTACATACATGCACAACTGCTCCCAAGTGTTTTGGTTCCCACAGTGTGGCAGGAGATGTCTAACATAAAATGAAATGGGGGGCATGTGAGATGGCATCTGTTGTGGCCTGGCACAGATCAGGAATTTAGATTTCCTTAAGGTAAACAAGAGGCTCTCAATCATGTATTCATTTTAGCAGGTGAAGCACTAGTTAAGGAATATGTTGGAAGCATCCCCTGCTCCAGAACAATAATCCTAGGATACACAGGCATATGCTGGGTAGGTATGTGGGGCCACTGGAGCACCGTGTATGTACATTACTTCAAATGTCTGCAAACCCTCTCACACTTGACTCTTTTGGCATAGAGGATGAGTAGGATGAACTTACTTCAAATCACATGTATCCAGGATGGCACCCCCAACTGGGCCCACAGGACCACGAAGAGGTCATGAAGCTGCAGTTGAAGGAGCCCTTGGGTATGACTGCCCTGTTAAGAGGTGAAACACTGGTTGAGAAGGGTATCAGCATCTGCAGCTCCAAGCACATAACCTCAGCCTACACAATTCATAGCCTGGGAGGCATGAAAAACCATGCCTCGACTGAACATTAGATGCTACATGAATGAGAAAATTTCCATCCATCATAATCACAGCCATATAATGTATATTATCTAACTATTTGAAGTAGGTGGAACATGGGTTTTTCTTGTAATTTTCAAAAATATAAAAATTAAGAACTTTTTTGTTTTTGGTTTGTTTCTTTTTATCTTTTGTTTTGTTTTGTTTTTGTGCCTGTCTTGGCACTTCAAATCAAGATCAAAATGCTGTTCCAA
This sequence comes from Dipodomys merriami, assembly GCF_024711535.1. Classification (NCBI taxonomy): domain Eukaryota; kingdom Metazoa; phylum Chordata; class Mammalia; order Rodentia; family Heteromyidae; genus Dipodomys; species Dipodomys merriami. The sequence continues at coordinate 86,044 of NW_027202996.1, read as the reverse complement.
AACCTCTCTGTGATGAAGGTTAGCCCTGTACAACTTGAGCCACAGCACTATTTCCAGCCTTCTCTGAGTAGTTTGTTGGAGATAAGAGTCGCATGAACTTTTCTGCCATGGCTGGCTTCAAACCACAATCCTCATTTCACAGCCTCCTGAGTAATTAGAATTACAGGCCTCATGGATAGTTTTTTTAAACAGTTGTACAATGTATCAATTGGTTTTTACAATGCCTCTTAGACTTTGTCATAGTGTCCATCGACTCTTCTAATCTATAAAAACCCCACCCATCCCCTTTCTTTCCTAGTTCCATTTTCACATATGTGCATTGAATCTTATGTTGTATTTTCCAAGCCATCTACTCCCTATTCCTTTGCCTCTTTCCATGTCTCCTTTAACACCTACCCAAGGACAAGATATGCTTCATCTTTTTACTGTTCGTATATGATACTGTTATGTCAGAGAGGTTAGAACATAAAATTGAGTCATTATGTTGAAAATGAACTTTAAAACTTTGGTGCAGAGGGGTGGTCGCCGGGGAGGATTGGGGGGGCGGGGGAGGATGGGAAGGGATGGGAAGGGGACAAAAAGAAGGAGGCTACAATGCTTGATAAGAAATGTACTCATTATCTTGCCCATGTAATTGTAACCCCTCTGTACAATACTTTCACAAAAAAATTAATACAACATAAAATTTTACTGCTTTCTGTACTATATAGTCTGAACTCATATATAATTAATGGACATGTGTTTTACTTTTTTCAAATTTCATGTTCATATTTTAGATCTAATATTACATATGAAAGGACTTACACTCCATTTCTCTTTCTGAGTCTTTCAACATCCCTTGCACATGAGCATGCGTGTGCGTGTATGTGTGTGTGTGTGTGTGTGTGTGTGTGTGTGTGTGTGTGTGTGTGTGTGTGTGCGCACACACACACACATGCTAGTTCAGGCTGACAAACTCAGAGCCTTATTCACTTTTTGCTTTTTTCCTCAAGGCTAGTACTTTACTAGCCTTGAGGGTACTTAGAGATAATTTTCCTTAGTAACTGGTATTATTATGTATGAACCACCTAGTTCAACATATTATCACACTCTAAAGTCATTTTCAACTTCCCAATTTTTAAAGGAAATTATTGATAGGGCTTAAAAATCCAAATAAACCAGTAATCTACTGTAACTTTTGCATTCCCTTTTTCAAGCCAATTAGATTATAGGTAGCCTATTATCTTTGAATGCATAGTCTTTGATATCACAAAAATTATGTTCCTAAATACACCTTTTTCCTATCATACCTTTTCCTTTTTGGCTGTCATTTATGTGGCATTTATTATTATTTGTACCTGGAAGAAACATTGCATACATGTACTTTTGTTTTCCAAAAGTCTAAAATATGTGTCTAAAATATTTGTAAGTCAAATACAACTGAGTTATTTCTAACTGCCTTTGGAATATAAAGAAAACTTCATTGTATGAATGTTTATATATGTATATATAGTATGTATGTATGTATATGTATATATATATATATATATATATATACATATATATATATCACATTTTCTTGATCCATTCATCTATTGAAGGACATATGGTTTGGTTCAATATCTTAGCTATGTTAAATAATGCTGTTTTAATCATAGTTGTGCTGGTAGCCTGAGTATGGCCTTGTTTGTGACCCTTTGGTAAATGCCCCAAAGTGGGATTTCTGGTTCATAGGGGAGCTGAAATGTACTCATTACCTTGCTCATGAACTGTAACCACTGTATACAGCATTTTTAAAATTAAAAAAGTACAAAAAAGACAGAAGTAAAGCCAAGAATGTGCTGAACCTGGCTGTCACTCATGAATGCTCACAGATGGCTAGGAGAAGGGCCAGGCTAGTGCTACTATGACAGGCTTGGCTTTGGCTTCTTCTTCAAAATGAGAAGTGAACAATAGGAGACTATTTTGTAACTAATCAACACTCAATTAACTAGGGGTAGAAAACAAAACAATAACAAAAAAGTAATATAAAGAAAACTAAAATATAAAGAAATCTGTGTTTAAGAGCATAGGGAGTTTTAGGCTCATGATTTGGGTATGATGTGAACTTAGCTCATCTCAGAGAAAACAAATGTAAAAACCCAATGAATTTTTTTAACATACCTCTTAATTTTTCTATCCCCAATTTTCTTGTCTTCTGTTCTTGATTCTTGAACAGATAACCATTTGAGGCGATGTCGTGCATAGATGGGTATGGAGGAAGCATCAGCAAACATGGAAAAGCAAATCCGGCCATACCTATATAGACTGTCCATCCAAACTGTTTGGCCATTTATGCATAGATAAATCCAACTATTGCAGAAAAAAGAATAAGTCCTTGAAACATCTGTTCAGCTAGCTTCTTCCCCTTGTAAACCTGGTTGTAACCCGGCGTCCAGCCCATGAGGGCTGTGGAAGTGGTTGAGTCAAGGCATTGCATACTCCTGAATGGTTCGCTTTCAGGGTAACTGGGGGCAAGGAGCCAAGGTTGGGATCTGGTAAATTGTTCTAAGCCTTGCTTTTGAGGGTAAATTGCTGCCCATACTGGCTGCGTCTCCATGGTGATGGCATTTTCTCAGCCTCTTTTCATTCTTTTCTAACACCTGAAACGGCACCAATTTAGACATTTTAAGATATTACTTCACTCGTCCCACTTTCACCTATGCAATCTTGTAGAGGTCCAGTAGTGTCCCAATCTGGGCAGATTTTAATCCTGGTGGTCTTGTAAATGCTGCCCTAGTCTTACAGTTTCTCATACAAGACTGGTTAAGGATCTCGTACTTCCTAAAGAGGCAAATGAAGGGATTTTTAAATGCTGTCCAACTTCCATATTGAACCACATAAATATCAAATCCCAAGGTCAAGTTATAGTTTTTTTTTTTTTCATTTCTTCAACAGAAAAAAGCCAATCCCAAAACGAATTATAGTTCTTGAAAATCAAGCTGCATAATGAGCATAGAAATTTAGGGAGTTTTTCAAAACTTAAGATTTTGATTGTTTGAATGCTTACTTCTTTGCCAATTAATATGTTAAAACATTATCTCCAATCAGGATAAATTGCAAATATTGTACCTATGTTTGTAAATAGGAATAAGTAAGGACATGAAGGGAATTTGTCATGCATGAGATTCAGAAACTTACTTAAGCTCTGAGACAGCTTACTTTATGCCCACTTTCACATGCACCACAGCAAAAACTTGTCCCTTAAATATGAAATAGACTCTCATAAGACACCAAGTATTCAGTTGTCTTTTTCTTGGGGTAACAATTTCCATGTGTGTGAAAAAACTTTTGTTTTGCTGGGCACCAGTGATTCACACTTGTAATCCTGGTTACTCAGGAGTCTGAGATCTGACTACCATAGTTAGAATCCAGCACTGGCAGGAAAGTCTCCATGGAATATTAATCTCCAATTAACCACTCAAAATTCGGAAGTGATGCTTTGTTTCAAGTGGTAAAATGCTAGCTTTCAGTACAAAGCTGCTCAGGTACAACTCCAAGGCCCCAAATTCAAGTCAGGGAATTGAAAATAAAATTAAAATTTGTGTTCGAGTCACCCAGTTTAGGTTATGTGTTTATATGGGAAGTCAGGCTAACTAACAAATATTTCAATTTAAGAACATCTTTCAGAAGCAAAGTGTCATTTAGAGAAGATTCCATAGTAAGCTCTGCTCACACACCCAACATTGTGAACAACACGTCCTGCAATATCAATCAGAACAAGAGCTCAAATATCAGGTGAGGGAATTGTATTTTCATTCATGTAGCACAAAGGGATTCATTCAACTCTAAGGAAATCATTCTGAACAGAGGAACATCAAACATGGGGGAAGAGGAATGAATTGTGAGCAAACTCTACATTGAAATTCCAATTCCAAGGCCAGTAGGACAAAAAGGAGTAATCACTATTATATTCTCAATATTTTTAGATTAAAATTGTGGATAGGAAAGAAAACAGGAGTAAAAAGGATTAACGTACATTTCTTTCTTTGTGTACACTTTTGATATATGTATGTGTGCACATTTTAAGGAAATTAATATAAGGAAGTAAAAACGAATTGTTCAAAGGAGTAAACAATGGTAGCAACATGAAAATTCAAATGAGAATATTAACTTTTTCAACATATGGTATAATATATATATATATATATATATATATATATTTAAAATTTCTCAATTAATGCCTGTTAACTTAGTGATGTCTTCTAAATAGAAAAAAATAGTTACGTTGAAGGAAATCTAGTCGAGTACTAAACTGAAAGCAAGGATGAGGAGACATGTGAAAGAAGTTTTGTCAAAAGTTGACAACAGTATAAATAATAGTCAATATTAGTGTTTTGTGGATTTAGGAAATGATGAGGATGCTAACAAGTTAAAATGCTTGTCCTAATAAGTAATGACAGAATTTTAAATTCCTACATACACAAGAATAAGAATACATGATACCAACTAAAACATAAAATGTTAATCAAATTTTTGACAATGACATCTACACATCTACGGCAAGCTATTGTATGATCAAGCTGTCAAAAGTGAATTTTGTATGGAAGATTCTCTAGATTAGAAGAGAAATGGATCTAATACTTAGGTGTGTCTCTGTTTCTCTAACAGTTGAGTCCTAAATATAATACACAGATGCCAGCAGGGTTTGGCAGGAAGTCTTTACAGTACTGAAAAAAATGCATTCTATCTACCATGACAACTGTACTTTTCAAAGATATCTTTCACAAGAGAAAGATAAAGGACAAATGCACAAACATATTTCCAGACTGATGCAGTTAAGAGACTATACCTCCAACATACCTATTCTACAAAAATACTGAAGTCTTTTAGTCCAAAAGATACCTACATTAGTGAACAAGAAAATATACAAGAATGCACAAAATTTGCTGGTAAGACAATAAACTGGTAATGGCAAAGTTTAAAATTCTGGGTTGGTATCTGGATGAATGGTGATTAAGCCTGTCCATCCAGTGCCTGGGACCAGGAGTTTCCTTGATACTGCCCCCTGAAATGACTACCTAGGCATGGGCCTGCTCAGGAGTCATTATGCTATGTCACGTATCTCCATGTTCATGTCCTGTTTTCTGTCTCCTGGCTCTTCTCCAGTCATCATGTCATCCCAACTCAGCAATCCATTGGAGCTGAATTGGTTTGCTAGTATTGTTTTCCTTTGGTCTGTTTCCTGAGTTCAGTGTATTTGGTGGCTGCAGGTCTTTGTAATTGGTCATCTGCACATAACTAGCACTCCAATAAAGACTCCTTTGTCACCTCTGACTGAGCCTCCATAGCCAAGTTTATTTAAACTACAGAGTATACCCAGCACCAGAGTATCCCAGAAGGAAATGAAAATAGGAAAGAGATAACAAAATTTTCATTCCCTAATCTCAATCCTAACACAGGGAGGTGTTGTGACTTCTTGGTCATGGAAGCAAGTTCTACCATTGCCCCTCAAGCATTTGTCTATCTCCTGGTGTAGGTAAACATATCCTACTACTAGCAAATAGTATTATGTGTGGGCTGGGCTCCACTGAATATCAGGAACTCAATACATGGTGAAGATGGAAAACTCTCCTGGCAGATGAGCATGAGTGGTTGCCTAGCTGTAGCTCTATTCCAGTGCTTGACTGTTCAGCTCTAATGGGAATGAAAAAGGTCCCATCTCTCTACTTATGTTTAATCTTTCAGAACCTGTCCAAACTTATGTACCTGTAACCCCTCTGTGTATCACCTTTATAATATCAATAAAAACATTTTTTCTTTTTTTATTGTGAAAATACTGTACAGAGGGGTTACAATAACATGGCAAGATAATGAGTACATTTCTTATCAAGAATTGTAGCCTCCTCCTTTGTTTCCCCTTCCCATTCCTTCCCATCCTCCCTCCACACCCCCAATCCTCCCCTCAACCACACCCCCACACCAAAGTTGTAAAGTTCGTTTTCGACATAACGACTTGTACATCTCATTGTTGCAATGGGTCCACCTGTATCAATAAAAACATTTTTAAAGGAAAGTTGTCGTAGACAGAACAAGAGGACACAGGAGTAAGGGGAACTCTGACCCATCCTTAGCCTCACCATATATATTAATATGTGCCACTAGGTACAGAAAGCAAGACATAACGACTTATACATCTCATGGGTGGGGGTAGGCGGTTGGGAGGATTGGGGGGGCAGGTGGAGGATGGGAAGGGATGGAAAGGGGAAACAAAGGAGGAGTCTAAAATGCTTGATAAGAAATATACTCATTACCTTGCCCATGTAATTGTAACCCCTCTGTATGGTATTTTCACAATTTAAAAATAGAAAGAAAGCAAGACAAGTTATGAGGCCTCTCCTTACTCATCTTGTAAGCTTCTCCTGACAGAACTGATGTTGGATTTGTCTCAGATAATACAAAAAATTCGAAAATCAGCTTTGCCAATCAAACAGGTACTGTGGATGATTAGTACAATATATTGATTGCACAGTTTCTGCCTGTGGGCCAACACAAGGTGCTACAGCTGGCTCTGGCTTTAGATCTTAAACTAATGCTAGTGTTGCCACTAGAGTGGGCTCCAAAAAGAGTCAAAAACATTCTAAACGTCTCAAAGTGACTAACAACCCCACAAAAAACTCACTTTGTGAGTTGGTCCTAAGGTATGAAGTTCAAACTGGAGTTGGGAAGAATTTCATTGTGTCTAGAGCTCATGAGGACTTCACACCTACTGAACCTGTTTAGGATTTCTAGTGTTAATGACCAACTGTCCATTCCCTGGAGAGCAGCAGAGCTTGGGTTTTCCAGTTCCTGGGGGAATGCTGTTACACTGTAGGTGGTTCATATCTATGCAATGTATTAGAACAACGAGCTCTTTTCCAAATAATCCTGTTTGATTAAAGTCTCACAATCTGCTATAAGCTATCCTTGCTCTGTCTATATATAGGTTAGGGAAACTCCTTTCAGATAGAATCAGGTGCCCCCTTCATAAACATTAATTCTTATTCTCATGCATCAAATAGTTGAAGTTGGATTAAGAGAACATTTTTTCATTCAAAAGTAGAGGCACAAAAAAAGATTCCGAAGATTCCACAGCTGTAAACAGCACACTCTAAAGGGCCAGCCTAAGCCAGCATCTTCATGGCACATAAAACATGGTGCTGAAAATAACCAGTGAGGGTGCTTCTCTGATCTGAGCACTCCATTTTCAGGCTCTATTTCCAATGCTTTTCCTGCAGGTCAAGAGTTTCACATTATTAGAATTGGTACTCATATTTTGAACAGATAGTTCAGTGCCAGGTGGATGTTGGCAAACATCCAGTAGATGGTCAGCAGAGTTAGGCTGCATGTTTTGAAGAATTCACCAACTCCAACAAGTCTAAGTGTAGGATACCTTGTAAAAGACTTATCAAGTCACAATGTCTATATTTTACTCCATGATACCCTTATGGTATCAGGGATATGTAAAATTACTCTAGGGAGATATCTGTTAATCCAATAACAGGTAAAATCTTTCCTCCATTACTTATTGTGATCAGAAATGCATAAGGATTCCTATTAGTGTATGTGGACAATTTGTAAATTGTAGCTTTATTTAATATATTGTTGATTTTTTTTTTTGGTCCGGTTGTTGGGCCTGAGCTCTGGGCCTGGGTGCTGTCCCTCAGCTCTTCAGCTCAAGGCTAGCGCTCTACCACTTGAGCCACAGCGCCACTTCCGGCTTTTTTCTTCTTGTTTATGTGGTGCTGAGGAATCGAACCCAGGGCCTCATGCATGCAAGGCAAGCGCTCTACCACTGAGCCACCTTCCCAGCCCTATATCGTTGATTCTTAAAAACATCAAATGGATATTTGATTCACTTCACAAGATTACTTTCTGAGTACTTGAAACAACTGCTGGCTTCAGGGAGACTTCTAGTCCATGAGACAAGCAGGCTCGCTCTGGCTCCAAAGGTCCCACATGTGTACACAAGGGCAGCACTTGTGGTGAGTAAATATTTCCACTCACAGAGCTTCTCTCTCTCTGACCACAATTCCAGTCATCTTCTCCTGGACACTGTCTCCAGGTATTCCAATATGCCTTAAGTTGTGAATGGTCCTTGTTTTTCTAGCCCATAAAAATTGAAGAGCTAAAATGTAAAATAAAACACTGCACTACAGACAACATAAAAGAAGAAACATTTTATTTAGACAGTAAGCTACTGATTAAAACTTCAAATATCTCAGTAAATAAGAGCAAAATTTGACAAATGGGGTTACACTGAATTAAAAATGTGGCACAACACAATAAACAGTAACTAGGGTGAATAGATGGCTTACAGATTAGCTTAACATCAGCCAAGAACTTAATTATCAGAATATGAAGGAAGGTTAGAAATCTAAACTTTTAAGTAATGTCAATGAACACATTGGCAAGCAAATTTAAAGATATTCCTGACATCTGGAATTATATGGGGCCAATTAAAATACAAAAATAGATGCTCAACATCCTTGGCATAAAGGAAATGCAAAGCCAAAGGACATTGAATTTTTCACACTTCAATGACAATATCTATCACTAAGAACACAAATAAAAATGCTGGCAAAATAAAGTGATCACTTATACACAATTCATAGGAATATCATTTCATACTATGGAAATGTATGTAGTTTCTCACAAATTATAAATAGCTGGATGCTTGTGGCTCACGCCTGTAATCCTAGCTACTCAGGAGACTGAGATCTGAGGAATGCGGTTCAAAGCCAGCCTGAGCAGGAAAATCTGTGAGACTCTATTTTTTTTGGGGGGGAGGGTCCTGTTGTGGGACCTGAACTCTGGGCCTGGGCGCTGTCCCTCAGCTTTTCAGCTCATGGCTAGGGCTCTACCACTTGAGCTACAGCTCCACTTCTGGCTTTTTTCTTTTTTCTTATGTGGTGCTGAGGACTCGAACCCAGGGCCTCATGCATGCAAGGCAAGTCCTCTACCATTGAGCCACCTTCCCAGCCCCTGTGAGATACTTATCTCCAAAAATCCACTAGAAAATCAGAAGTGGTACTCTGGTTCAATCTGTAGAGCACTCTTCTTGAGCTGAAGAGTACAGGGACAGCACCCAAACTCAGAGTTCAAGCCCCATGACTGACAAAAAAAAACCCACAAAAATGATAAATAGATTGAAGATAAGAACCAATACCACTACCTTATGAGATTGAGGTTCATTGCATATGTACATGTATGTGTATAAATAAACCCTCTATAGAATTAACATATGCTACTAAGAATGAAAAAGTAAGTGATATAATTATATAATATAAGGAGTATACAAGATTAAAGGGCCAGTGGAAACCTCATTAAAAAATTTTTCCTACATCAAATACAGTGAAAATGGGTTATACTTTGGGAGAGGGACATACAAAGCAACAAAGAAATCATCTTATGAATATGTTAGAAACTACCGCATGAAAGAAAAATCATTTGAATCCTTATCTAGAGGTTCATTTCTCCTAAAATAAACTTATCTGACCATTTTTGCTTGTCTCAGACATATACAAGTTATTGCAAATTATGTAATTGTAACCCCTCTGTATGATATTTTCACAATAAATAAAAGTTTTTCCTTCTACAATCTATAGTACATTTGCTGATTTGTTTAAACAGCAATGCACATTTTCTGATACGTAGTACGTGATTATGGGCAAGTACATCATCATGTGCATGGAAGGTTGTGACATTTGCAGAGTGTGTACACATCTCTGAAGTAGCTCTGCTCTCAAGGGCCATTGGGGTCTCTGTGTGGTATTTGTGTCTAATATATTATGACAAGTAGAAAACATAGAGTCGGTACCGATATTGATTTAGGCTCATGGTAGAGAAGGATGTCTTCTATTACCATATGTTCTCAAAAACATGTCCTGAAAAACAAAACTAGATTGTGAAAGCAGGTTGAGTAAAAATTACCTGTGTAAAGGTGAAAGTTCAGAATGCAAATGTGACATTCAATTTGGCATCAACCTTGATTTATTGAGACTAACTTACTGAGGATATTTTTATGATGTACTAATCTCTGAATTTATCAGAATATATTAGATATAAATTCTAGAGCCCTTAGTAACATTTTGTTGGTTTCAGCATCATCATTGCTTCCAGGGAGAAGTAAGCAGGTACATTTTTGGAAGCCTGTGCAAATGGAAATTTTATGGAACCCTGCCTAGATCAACCAGCAACGTTCTGTGGACATTGAATTTATGAACTGACCCATTGGGTCTGATGTCCTAATAACTTTGGTTGATATCCCACTACAATACATTTTTTTTCTGTCCATTTCACCATGCACCTGACATGGGATCCTCTGATGCAATTCAATTGCATCATTCTGAATGACTTTTCGGCAAATAGACACAGATATTGGAGTAAACATATCAAAGTTAACTTCAACACTAGGGACTCACTGTCTGTGGTCTTGGAAGAAACAGTAGCACCCGAGATGAATAAGGAGAACCTGCAAGTGTGCGTTCCAACCTATGTTTTTCTTCTGGATGCAAGGCCACAGACGCAGAGCTCCAGGGAAGAATTTAATACATTCTTCCTGGGGATTCACAAGAGTTTTCCATGAAAGATGGACTATACTACACATGTTTGTGAATAAAAGGACTCATGTGCACATGTGCAAAGATATCTATATATATACACACACATATGTGTGTGTGTGTGTGTGTGTGTGTGTGTGTGTGTGTGTGTGTGTGTGTGTGTGTGTGTATACTTAAAACTGTGGGCCTCAGTTTGAACCAGGATTTTAGCTTAGCAGATACTTCAGGGATGTACCTTTCGGCTTTCACATTCCTTTTCCTCCAGCTTCCACTCTTTGTTAGTCCTTGGCTGGCATTATGTGCTTTTCTACAATGAAGCACTGAGCACACATGGATGGAGATGGGATGTTGCTGGTGTTTTGGCCCTCTACACTTTAGACAAAGATCACAATAACAGGCGATGTTTCCAAGGCGTGAAGAGAACAAGCCCTAAGTAACTCATTAATCTATTTCCATTTACTGTTTTGTTCTCAGGATAAGCAATGCCTGAGGGAAGTTTAGGTGCACAGATGAGTGTTCTCTTCCTTCTCTACCATGCCAACCCATCCTTATGCACCAGTAAAAAGCTCAGTTTCATACTTGTACCTTTCATCTATGGTTCAGTACATTTCTATCTACTAGTAGGAAATGAATTTGGTTTCCTTCCATATATAGCTTCTCTTTCTAGGGCTATAAGCACTACACTTTACTCAACTATCTTCTTAATCCCAGAAGTCACTGCAGATTATGATGGGATGGCTGCTATTTCAAACAATTTGAGTCAGTGTCACCAATTATGTACTAAAAGGCTTCAGATACTCCCTTCCCTCCTATTATACACACACAAACACACACACACACATATGTGTGTGTATATATATATATATATATATATATATATATATATATATATATATGTCCTTATCTTATATGCCAGTAGTATGTTTGCTTATCTTTCTTTCTTTTGTGCTTGTACTAGAAATTCAGGGCATGTGCACTGTACTGAGCTTTCTTGCTCAAGACTAGTGCTTTACCACTTGAGCCACAGCTCTACATCTGATACTTTTTGGTTGTTAAATAGAGAAATGAGTCTCACAGTTACCCCTGCCCAAGATAGCTTCAAAACATGATCACCACATCTCATACCCCTATGTACCTAAGACTACAGGCATGATGCACCAGTCCCTAGCGTAGTTTATTTTTCTTATTCCATAGTATTTATCCATGTTAAGCTAACTTTCCTTCTCTTAATTTCCCAAAACATGTTTGTATACTTTTGTTTCTGTGCTAATATAAACACATTGAGAATAATAATCTCAGCAAATCTCATAACTACCTATAGATATGAAGAAAAGAATAGTCTGTATTAGTAAAATATCATTAATGGTGGGGCTGGGAAGGTGGTTCAGTGGTAGAGCGCTTGCCTTGCATGCATGAGGCCCTGGGTTCGATTCCTCAGCAACCACATAAGCAAAAAGAAAAAAGCCGGAAGTGGCGCTGTGGCTCAAGTGGTAGAGCGCTAGCCTTGAGCTGAAGAGCTGAGGGACAGAGCCCAGGCCCAGAGTTCAGATCCCATGACTAGACCCCCAAAAAACCATACCCTTCATATTATTGACTACAGATAATAATATTTATACATGAAATCTTTCCTGTAGATAAGTGGAGCATGGCAATTACACAGCAGTAGATGAGAAATTTCACTCAATTCTACACCCACAATCGTTCTCAATTTCTGAACAATATGATACTTGTGCCAAATAATTTTTCATATTGTAGTTCCACCTGCAAACCATGAACTTTTTTCATAGTCACATGGTCTATTTAATTCCATTTTTATGCCTTCTTCTACATCCTTTATTCTCTCCTACATCTCTAATTATTTCTGTTCATTTTCACCTTCCTGAAGGAGCAAGCATTACAGGTATGCGATATTAGTGTTTGGTTTGCTTTGTACTCTTGATTGGCCTTTTCTCTCAAGGTTGATGCTCACCATTTGAATCACTCCTGCACTTCTGGATTTTTTTGGTTAACTGGAGAAAAGTCTGTCAAGGAATTTTCTACACTAGTTGACTTTGGCTTAGTATCTGCAATTCTCAGGTTCTTGATTATATAAGATTACACGCATGAGGCCCCAGCACAGATAATTTTCCAGACTTTCTGGATGTATTCCCAATCTCTAATTTGTATATAGCATTACCATCATTTGAAGGGATTTAAAATATTTTAGTATGTTTTTGAATTTGTACAAATTATATTATGATAGGCATCCATTGTGGTATTTCCATATATGAGTACAACATACTTGGAATAAATTTATTCTTATTTTTGGTTTTTCTTTTTTTTGGTGAGGGTCCAGATGTGGGGCCTGAACTCTGGGCCTGGGCGCTGTCCCTCAGCTGTTCAGCTCAAGGCTAGCACTCTACTACTTGAGCTAAAGCATCACTCCCGGCTTTTTTTTCCTTTTTGCTTATGTGGTGCTGAGGAATTGAACCCAGGGCCTCATGCATGCAAGGCAAGCACTCTACCACTGAGCCACCTTCCCAGCCCCTTATTTTTGTTTTTTCTACTAAAGAAATTCAGCAATGATTTTGAGAAGCTACCTTTGTGTTCTAGATCATCTTTATAAAGAACTAGTTGGTTTGTTTCTTACAGATCCAGGTACAAATGTGCTTGAATGGCAAATAGGAGTGCGAGTTAACCACTTATGAATATAATTAAAAGTCATAATTGAAATGAGAAGCCTCTAGTTCCCATGGCATTTGAGAAAAACTTTACCAAGACAGAAATAAACAATGAAAATGTAAAGCCGTTCACTATCAGTGGGACCCTTTAAGGCAATAATCTGCAGGTTCTTTGTTTACATGGTATTTTTAAAACTGTATCATTTTTGGTCAAAATTTTATTTATTCCATCCTAGTAAAAAACATGCAGATCAAGTTTAAAGAGATGGAAATGCTAGCTACCTTGATTTGATCATTATAATTACATTATATTAATTATTAATACATGTATTAGTCACATTGTACCTCCACAAGTGTGTACAACTAAAGTAATAACAATTAGCAGAAAAAATGAAACAAATTAAAATTAAATGCGATCACTAGAAAATAAGGTGAAAATATTACAGGTATGTGAGCTACTACTGTGCTTGCATGGAGTGTGTGTGTGTGTGTGTGTGTGTGTGTGTGTGTGTGTGTGTGTGTGTGTGTGTGTGTGTGTGTGTTTGTTTGTGTGCGTGTTCATACCAGTCCGGAGATTAAACTCAGGTGCTGTCCCTGAGTTTTTTGCTCAAGGTAAGGCTTTACTACTTGAGGCACAGCTCTTTCAGCTTTTTGCTGGTTAAGTTGGAGAGGAGGGTTTCATGGACTTTGTTGCCTATGCTGGCTCTGAACTGTTATCCTCAGATCTCAGCCTCCTGAATGGCTAAAATTACAGACATGAGCCATTGGTTTCCATCATTTTATGTTATTTTTAATTTTTTGTACATTTTTATTGTAAGAATACTGTACAGAGGGGTGACAAGGTAATGAGTACATTTCCTATTGAGCATTGTTGCCTCTTCCTTTGTTTTTCCCCTACCTTCCCTCCCCTCCTACCGCCACAATTACCCCCTCCCACCAAAGTTGTAAAGTTCATTTTCCACATAGTGTTTTGTACATGTCATTGTTATAGTGGGTCAACCTGTATCCTTATTTAAGTATTTTGTTTTTTTCCCTTCCCCTCCCTGAATTACAGAAATAAAACTGTACCTTGCAGGCACTTAAACAATTAGCAAATTAGTAAATATATATGAAGCTACTTCATATATATTATTACAATACTGTGATCCTAGCATGCATCACAGACCTCATCCCTGAGCTTTGGTATGCATGATATCATCATTTAAAAATACATTTCTTCTGCCCACACTGCTATGTTCTCCTTTAACTTAAATGTCTCTTGCCCTAAAGATTATCTTGAGGTTTGCCATTTACTCATCGCCCACATCCAATATTCAGTTACAATAACACTGCAAAATTTTGTGTGGCTTGATGCATAACTCATTGTAGTTTTTATTTTTATTGTATTGATTGCTAAAATGATTTAATGAGTTTCAACCATACATTTGGCTGTCCCACTGTTTCTTTCAGTGTGCTGAACCTTTTCAATTTGATGCAAGCAAAGCTGCTATAAATTTCCATTCTTGGGTAGAATTTAGGGCCTTGTAAATAAGAAAAATATTCTACCACCTAGTTGAGTTCACACTTAAATCTTTCTTTTTCTTTTTTTCTTTTTTTGGTCCGGAAGTGGGGCCTGAACTCTGGGCCTGGGCGCTGTCCCTCAGCTCTTCAGCTCAAGGCTAATTCTCTACCACTTGAGCCACAGAGCCACTTCTGGTCTTTTTTGGCTGCTTATGTGGTGCTGAGGAATTGAACCTAGGGCCTCATGCATGCAAGGCAAGCGCTCTACCACTGACCCACCTTCTGAGCCCCACACTTAAATCTTTCTATTATTTTATGACAGGTGTAAGATCTATTAAGGTTATTGTTATTTTATATTGACCCTCATTTTCACTACTACTTTCAATGTTCCAGTATCTATTTGAAAACTAATCAACGTTCATTTGAAAAAATTGTGTATTCAAGGTTAGGCTTTAGTTTCAATGTTTGCCACATGGATAACCAATTTAACGGCTCCATGCCTTATTTTGGGTGCCATCTGTAGGCGATGTATTTTTTGTCAGTTCTCCAAAAATCAGATATCTGTAGCTGTTACAAGTATTTCTGTCTTATTTTTCATTGATTTATGTGGTTTTTTGTTATTTGGCCCCATAGCATAAGAGAAAAGCAGTGATTTTTCAGTACTGTTCTTATGTCTTAACATCATTCTGAATAAAGGATTTCCTTTTTCAGAAAATGTAGTCTGCCTGTTCTATTTCTGTCTAGGAAGGGATAGAAATTTTGATGGAGATTGAACTGAACTTGTAGATGGTTTTCAGTAATATGGCTATTTTCACCATACTGATTCAGCTCATGCAGAATCATGGAGATATGGATTAATGTATGTCATTCTGTTGATTGCTGCTTTAGGATTTTTACTTCAGCCTTATAACCTTTCTGTTTTGCACAAACTCCTTTTGATTCATTGCTGATTGCCACTATGCTTTTGCTCCTGACATCGTTTCCTTCATTCCTTCTACTATTCTTGAGTTTCTCTTGTTCATTGACATGCAGTGCAAGTTATTTAGTTCATTATTCCTTCTCTTGGTTTAAGCAAAATTTGATAGTTCCTTTAAGTCCTGTTTTCTATAACTATGTGTTTCTGATGTTCTTTTCATTTTCATTTGTTCCTAGGACCAGATTATTTCATGAAATGTGCCCTGAAAAACAATTCACTTTATCATGAAGCAATTTTTTCAATGAATAATTTTAATGCAATTATTATTTAAGTAATAATGGTTAAAATATAATTCATTTGATTTTCATATTATGTGCCCATATTCCTTGCTAATTTCTAGCATTACTACAGTGTAATCTACATGTGTGTTCAAGATAGTTGTAAAATGTTAAAACATGGCTGGTATTTGGCCCTACCCCATCATTTC
The DNA here is from genome assembly GCF_024711535.1 of Dipodomys merriami. Lineage (NCBI taxonomy): Eukaryota > Metazoa > Chordata > Mammalia > Rodentia > Heteromyidae > Dipodomys > Dipodomys merriami. The sequence goes on along the minus strand of NW_027202996.1, from coordinate 69,922 downwards.
TCCTGGAGAAAATTCATTACATTGATGAACAATGCTTTATTCAATAGAAGTTGGTTAAAATGTTCTTTGGTATATGTAGGGCTCACGTGATCAAGGGTGAAATTAAATTCTAATGCCTGCCTGTTGATTCTGAATGGCAAATCTCTCCATAAAATCTTCACCTATTATTGTATTAAGGACTATCTTAAAGTCAGTTAGTATAGTTAATTGCTTAGAAGTGTGAAAATAAACACCTACAGTTACTATTTCACTTTGTTGATTTAATTCCTTTATCATGACATTAAAATCTTGTTACTTTTTGATCCTTTCATTAAAGTCTATTTGATGTGATGATGTTATACATGCTTGCACATAGTTTTTTGTATTTCATTTGCATGTAATGTTTTATTCCACTTTTTTCAAGTTTTTGTTATTATTTTAAAGGTGATATACAGAGGGATTAGAGTTACATGTTGGATGAGTACTTTTCTTTTGGAATGGTGCAACCTCTGTCCTTTTCTCTCAGATTTGCCCTCCTAAGCCCCTTCCACACAAGTTGTATATTTCAGTTTCTGCCTAGTGTCTAGTATCACTGCTGCATTTGTTCACCCTTTGTTCCACCATTTCTGTGTTCTCCCTTATCCTTACCAAAACAGATAAACTTATATAAAATCAGAAATCAAGAACAGTGACAAAGTCTTTCCATTTCCTTATGAAACTAGCAGTATCATTTTTTTCAGATGGGAGCATACAATGCCATTAGCTATGTAAACCACACATTCTTAATCCATCCACTGAGGGCCATCTGGGTTGATTCCATACCGTGGCTATAGTAAACAATGTTGCAATGAACATCATTGGGCTGGTGTCTTCACTGTGGTCTTGTTTGTGTTCTATTGGATGAATGAATAAGAATGTAATTGCTGGGTCCTAGGGAAGCTCTATGTTTACTCTTTTGAGGAATGTCCATAATTCTTTTATGAGTGTTTGAAAACTTTACATTTGCGTCAAAAGTTTAGTAAGCATTCTTTTTTGGCCATATCCTTGGCAACATCTGGTATTGTTAGTTTTCTTTATATTGGGCATTCTAACTGGGGTGAGGTGGAATCTCAATCTTGTTTTGATTTATATTTCTTTCATATAGAGAAATGTCAAATCTCTCTCTCTTCATGGATAAATTTACCATTCTACATCTTCTGCAGAGATAGCTCTCTTTAAGTCTTTAACTCATTTATTAATTGGGTTATTGTTTCTTTGAGGACTTGATTTTTGACCATTGAGTATATTTTAGATATGAGGCCTTTGTCTGATGCATACTTAATAAAGATCTTCCCCCAATCTGTGGGCTTTCAATTTATCTTGCTAGCTATGCCATTTGCATTGCAGAAACTCTTCATTTTGAGGCAATCCCATGCATCCAGACTTTCTTTGATTTGTTGTGATTCTGCATATTGACTTCAGACATTTTGAATTGTGTCAAGGATCGTTGGTGTTTCCCCACATCTTCAGGGTATCAGGTCTTACACTGAGGTCTTAGTTTCTTGTGTAATTGATTTAGGTGAAGGGTGATATATAAGGCTCTATAATATCTGTTCTAATCTCTTTGAAGTTTTCAGCACATGTTTACACAATTTTCTTTTGACAACTTGTTGAAGATACTGTCTTCCTTCTATCCTATTTTTTTTCTCTCCTGATATATTATGTGGCTATAAGTATGTGGGTTCATTTCATGGTCTTCTATTCCATTGGTCCTCACTTCTGCTCTTTTTTTTTGGCAGTTGTGGGGCTTGAACTCTTTGCCTGGGTGCTGTTCCTGTGCTCTTCAGCTCAAGGCGAGCACCCTGGAGCCACAGTGACACTTCCAGTATTCTAGTGGTTTACTGGAGATAAGAGTCTCACAGACTTTCCTGACTGGGCTGGATTTGAACCATGATCCTCAGATCTCAGCCTCCTCTGTAGCTAGGATTACAGGCATGAGCTGCTGTTGCCCTGCTTTCTGCCCTATTCTTGTACTATTATCAAACTGTTTATTACTATGACTTTATCACAGAGTTTGAAGTTGGGTATTGATATTTTTCTAGTACCAGTCTTCATGCTGAGGACTGTTCTTGTTGCTCTGGTCTTTGACTATTCCACAAGAATTTTCAGATTGCTTCTTCTATATCATTGAAGAATGTTTTTAAGATTTTTCTTAGTATTGCATTGAATTTGTAGATAGCTTGAGGCACTACTACCATTTTCACGATGATAATCCTTCCCAATCAGGACCATGGAAGGTTATTCCATTACCTTATAGTTGCTGTAGTCCATGGCTTCTTAGCTTCTCCAGAGCATTTGTCATAAAGAGGTGTTGAATCTTGTCAAATACTTTGTTTATAAGATTTTGTAGTTGCTGTCCTTGTTTCTGTTGATGTGTTGAATCTAATTTGATCATAGAATACAACTTCTTTGGATAGTTGTTAAATTAGGTTGGCTGGAATTTTATTTAGAAGTTTTGCATTGATGTTCATCCAAGAAATGGGTCTACAGGTCTCTTTCATGATGAGTGTATGTGGTTTTTGGATGAGCATTTTGCTGGTTTCAAAAAAGAACTTTGGTAGTGATCTTTCCCTTTCTGTTTCATTGAAGATTTTTAAGAAATAATGGAGTGAGTTCTCTTTGAAGGCCTTATAGAATTCAGCTATATATTCATCAGGTCCTGGGCGTTCCTTGGATGGGAGGTCTTTTATTGTCAGTTCAATTTCATTACTTGGTATGGGTCTATTGTCTTGGTTCCAATGTATTTTGTTTGTTGGAATATATCAACATTCTCTAGAAATTTCACCATTCCTGCAATTCTCCAATTTGTCATGATAAATGTTTACAAATTATTCCCTTCTAATGTTCTAAAGCTTGATTGTATCTCTCTTGATTTTCCGATTTTTGCCTATAATTTTCTTTATGTGTGTACATACTCTTCTTTTGGGGATCAGATTTGCTAAGAGTAGGCCAGTTTTATTAATTTTCTTAAAAGAACCAATATTTGTTAATGTTTTATGGTATTTTCTTCTCTACTTTATTTGATTTAATTTTTAGTGTTTCAACCTTTTACTTTGGCTTTTGGTTTATTCCTGTTCTTCAAGAACCTTGATTTTCATCATTAAACTACTGATTTGAGATTTCCCCAACTTGTTTTTGTAAGCACAGAGTTATAAATATTCCTCTGAGTACTGTCTTCATTGAGTCCTAGAGGATCTGTGTTTTATGGGTTCATATATGTTGTTTAATAAATATTTGAATTCCCATTCTAATCTCTTCATTCTGTGATATATTATTCATTATCCACACTTTACAGAATTTTCTGTCATAGCATTATGTGTTGAGCTGTAATTTTATTCCATTTTGATATGTCAGGATGCAAGGGAATAATATCATATTTTTTAATTTGCAAGATTTGTTTTGTGACTTAAAATATGATCTACTTGCTAGAGTGTTCATTGAGTTGTTGAGAGGAATTTATATTCTGATGCTCCTGTTTAAATATTCACTAGATATCTGGAAAAATTAGGTGGTCCATACAATCATATATGTATGAGTTTTCTTTGCAGAGCTTTTCCTGGATGATCCAGAGATGACAATGTTGTGTTGATGTTACCAATTATCAACGTGTTTAGATCTATGTGCATTGTTAGATTAAGATGCATTGTTTAATAAAATTGGGTATTCCAGCATTTGGTGCATAGATATTTAGAATTGGTATATTACTCTGAGAAAGAGTTCCCTTTATTAGTATGTAATGTCCTTCTGTGTTTATTCTCATTAATTTAATTTGATGTCTATTTCATCTGATATTAGGATTGCTACTCCAACCTATTTTTTGTGGGTTTGCTTTCTATTTGATCATTTTTTTGGTGGGGACAGCAGGTGGATGTGTTTTATATCTTGATCCAATTACTCAATCTATGTCATTTAATTGTAGGGTCAAGTCCAATAAAATTGATATTTAGGACTGAGAATTATTTAGTAACTCCTAACATGTTACTCACCTTTCTTCTGTATCTTGATTATCTTGATTATCTGCCCTATTGCTTGGTTATACTGTGTATGAAACTTTAATTGCCAGTTTCCTGTTCTTCTATGGATTCTATAAGTAATTCTTGAATTACTTATATTTTAATATTGCCTCAATTGTTAACTTTAAAGGTTTGTTGATTTCATTGCATTAATTTCTTTAGAATGTGCACACACGAATAACTTTATACACATAAACATGACAAAAGAGAATGAAAAGTAGTTTGATCCTCTTTACTTTTTAATAGGCATTCTTTTCAATGTCTCAATCTAAATACATTGGGAAGTGATTACTGCATTGTGCCACGGTGGCCTTGGAAATTGGATTTCAATGTAAAGCTTGCTGACATTCTCATCCCCATGTTGGAGGTTACTCTCTCCATAATAAGCACCTTGGAGTTGGATGACTCCCTTTACTATTGTTATATGAATAAGAAATAAAATTCCATCACCTGATGGTTAAGCTCTTGTTTTGCTTGATATTGCATCAAGTGTTTTTTTTTTACTATGTTGGGTCTGTGAACATAACTTACTATAGAATCTTCCTTAAATGACACTTAGCTTCTGAAAGACATTCTTACATGGAAGATTTGTTAGTTACTCTGACCTGCAATATAACCACATTACACAAACTAGGTGGCTTGAAATAAAACTTTTCTCATATGTGGAGATAGTTACCAAACATGAAAACAATAGAATATTTGTTGTCTCATGAAAGCCAGCCCCACATTTAATGGAAAATGATTGCTGTGGTTTATGTGGTAGTAAAGATAAAGCAAACTATCTTGTGCCTTAACTAACTTTTAAAATTTCATTCATGACAAATTTCCTTTATGTCTTTCACACATGAAACTATATTCACATTAGATTCCAATTAAGGGTAATATTTTAACATATATATGGGCAAGAAAGTAAGCATTCTATACTTCAACATCCTAAGTTTGAAATACTAGTCTTGAAATTCTATGTTCATTATTCAGGTTGACATTCATGAACTACTAGTGTGTTTTTTTGTCGTAGTTGCTATTAAAGAGCACAACAAATATCCTAATCTTTTACATAACTTGACTCTGGGATTATATATATATATATATATATATATATATATGTATATAATGTTTAATATGGAAATTCAACAGCATTTAAAGATCCCTTCATTTGCATCTTTGGAAATTATAATATTCCAAACCACAATCATATGAGGGAAAAAAGTCCATAGCAGCACTTACAGGACCATCAGGAAGAATATCTGCCCAGATTGTTACATTTCTGAACCTTTACAGGTTCACAGATAAGAATAGGAAGGGTAGGCGATAGTAAAAATATCAAATTTGGGGCCATTTCAGCTGTTAGGAGAGTATGATAGGAGCAGATTGGATTTATGAACCTATCAAATTTTGTAATGTCAAAGAATAAGTACTCAAATATAATGGAATAGGATAGTCCCTTTGATTTGAAAAGAGAAAAGTTAGATATGACAAGAGGGTTTTTTAAAATTTTATTTTATTTTATTTGTGAACATACTGTACAGAGGGGTTACAATTGCATGGGCAGGATAATGCGTACATTTCTTACCAAGCATTGCAGCCTCCTCCTTTGTTTACCCTTCACATCAAAGAGGGTTTTTTTTTAAGTTTTACCCTCACTAATTTTCTTTAAAAAATCAGGAAATGACTTGAAAGTGTAGAGATATGTTAAGCAGAGTGTGCAAGTAAACAGAAAACATTCTGAATCAACAAGAATTAAACAGGAATTAATGTGTGTTTCAAGTTGTTGATTGGTAGCTTTGAAAGGAGTAGTACATGAGTCCCTGAGTTTATAGCCCTGTATTACCACACATATACATATGCTCCTGTGTAAGATATATTGAATGAAGAAAGTCAGGCTCAGAAAGTGAAAGTAGCGGGCTGGAAAGGTGGCTCAGTGGTAGAGTGCTTGCTTTGCAAGCATGCGACCCTGGATTCCATTGCTCAGCAGAAAGATCTGGAAATGGTGCCATGGCTCAAGTGGTAGAGTGGTAGACTTGAGCTGAAGAGCTGAGAGACAGTGCCCAGGCCCAAAGTTCAGGCCCCACAATTGGCAGGAAAAAAAGAAAGTAAAAGTAGGTATGTGTTCTCTCATATGTAATATTAGATAAAAATTATGCTCATGAAATATTATAAAGTTATGGAGCCCACATATATTCACTTACATATATACATGATCAATCTGAATAAATTATAGTACATATCAATCTAACCTTTCTGAAAAATTAACAGACTATATAAAAAATGAGCCCCAGAAGCATATATTCTTGGGGCGTTTTAAGGGGATGTGGAAAGGTGTAAAGGAAAAAGAAGAATATGGTTGGGCAAATACAACATAATATTCAATGTACATATGTGAAAATGGAACTATTAAAGTCAGAGAATACCTGTGGTAGATACAAATGAGAGGAGTTGATGTGACAAAGACCAAAAGAGTTGATGTGACAAAGACAAAGACAGTGACAAAGACCAAAAGACATTGTACAAATTGATTTGTTTTATACTTAATTAAAAAGTTTTATTTTTTCTTTTCAAAAACTAAAAGAAAAACATGTCTAATTAAAATACAGTGAAAGCAGGGGTTATACCATGGGGGAGGTACATACACAGCAACAAAGAAAGCATCTTATAAATATGATGGAAACAATCGTGAGAAAGAAAAAAAAAACCCAGATGAATCCTAATCTTGGGGTTTATTTTGCCTAACATCAACTTGTTTAAGAGTTTCTGTTTGTCTCAGACATATACTAGTTATTGCAAATAAGAAAAGCATAGGACCTATGTTTCGTTGGGCCTGGCTTACTTCACTTAATATAATTTTTTCCAAGTCTTTCAATTTCCTATCCAATGGAGGTGGTGGTGGTGGTGGTGGGATTGGGGGGGGGATGGGGAGGTGGAGAGGGGAAGGGATGGGAAGGGGAAACAAAGGAGGAGGCAACAATGCTTTATAAGCCCTGCTTTCACTGTATTTGATGTTGATATAATTTGTGGAAGGGAAGGGAAAAAACAAACTGTTTAAACAGGGTTAGAGGTAGACCCATTACAACTACGAGATTTACAAGACGTTATGTCAAAAAACGAACTTTACAACTTTGGCGGGGTGAGGAGGTGGGGAGGGGGTAGGGTGGTTGTGGTATGGGAGTGTGGGGGTGAGTGGATGGGGAGGAGAAGGGATGGTATGGGGAAACTAAGGAGGAGGCAGCAATGTTTGATAGGAAATGTACTCACTATCTTACCCATGTAATTGTAACCCCTCTGTATGGTATTTTCAAAATAAAAAAAAATAATAAAAAGAGGTGATATCTCAATGTTGTTTATTATTATTTTTTTATTTTGAAAATACCATAAATAGGGGTTACAATTTCATGGGCAAGAAAAAAAGAAAAAAAGAAGAGGCAAAAAAAAAGAAAAAAGAAAAACATGCCTTCCATTTTCTTCACATGGTTATAGAACATATATGATGACTGGGATTGTCATAGATAGAAATGTTCTCATTCATGGAGCATCTTCTATTCCTTCACTTTAGTTTACCTTTGGGACTTTTGATCATGTACTGAGTGACCATAAAAAGTTTCCTTCTCTCTATTAGATGTCCCCAAAGAACACATCAGTATCCACTGCCATGGTCTTATTACTACTTCACTTCAGCTGGAATTGGGTAGGACTGTTAACATTACAAGATGAAAATGGTTTGCGGATTCTTCCTGCATTGAAAGAAGAGATGGCCAAGAATAATTTGATCTGGCAATAACAAACCAGTGATGTATATTTTAAAAATCATGGCACCCTATAACCACATAAGTAAATCATCAGCGTATGTCCTCATCCTATATGTCCATGATGAATTCCTACTATATTTAATGGTGTGTGTTGAGTAAATTTTAATAAAAGGAAAAGTTGTAGAATGGCATTTAACCATAAGAAAAATATTTCCTGCTTAGTTCATTACATGTACCTGTCATTTTTTTAAACATCATCACCCAGATGTTTTTGGATTCACAAATTTTGTCAAAGTAGTTAACCGTTCCAAATACCCAGGAGACATTTTCCTTGGTGGGCTGTGGTTTCTCCTTTACTTGCTCAGGTTCTGATTCTGATTTGGTAATGGGGAGAACTATCCTCATGATGCCTCTTTGGCTTGGGTGCCTAGGCACATTTTTGACATGACTATGTCTGGAGACAGTTACAGTATATAGAATGCTGTATATTCTGTGGCCCAGGCTCTCCATGACACACTTCTTCATCAAGCAGTATTATAAACAACGGAAAATAGAAAAGGTTCAGTGCCTTCACCTGCACAGGTAAGGACTTAAAGTTTTGGATGGTACAGTGAGGAACGTCATTTCCTAGACAGGTCTCTTACTGTATAACAGTTTGTAATTGAGGTCTCTTACACATGTGTGCTTGTGCTGTTAATATCAAGCAGGTCAGTAACAAGTGCAAAATATATTCCATTTTTCCATAAATTCTTTTAGTTTCAAATAACCTCAACATGCTCACAGCTAATGTTTTGAAAATTAAAAATTCACCTTTTCCTGATGTGTTTCTTAATACTAGTAAAGATAATCTGCTAAACAGAATTATCCATATTTTTATTAGTAAATTAAATTCATTCAACTTTATGCATGAAAATTTTACCATTCTCAAACTATAGATTTTTACAAACTTAGTTATGTGAAACTGTAGTGAGGAAATTGGGAATTGTCTCATTTATGAGTATTTGTATGGAACTGGTTTCTCTTGAAACAAAGCCTTCTATTTCTTTGCTGAGTGACCAGGATGTCCAAAGATTATTTTGATGATTTTTTTGTCCCATAGAATTTTTTATTTCTTCATTAGGTTTTTCTGCTCTTTTGGAATGCAGAATCTGAAATTTTAATCAGGAGCTTTTCTCATTTCAGATTTTTTGTTTTAAGTCTGAGATGTACTTCATCATAAGATGATGTATCTTTTTTTAGGTGTACCCATTTTGTGAATAAAATACAATTTCATAATCCTCTTTGAGGCCAAGGGATTTTGATTGAGAAAAGGAAATTAGAAGAAGAGTATAACATTGTGAACATTTGGAATTTTCCAGAAGGTGTGACCTCAAGTGGAAGTAGGCCATTTTTCTCCACATAAACTACATGTTCATCAACTGTTTGAATAATAAAATATGGTAGAGTGGGCCATAGGAACTACAAAGGTGGGTGGAATCTAATTGTAATTTCATATAAATAAGCAGATTTCACCCTTAAAATGTATTCCTGGCTGGGGCCAGAAAAGTCACTCCTATAATACTAGATGTTTAGAAGTCAGAGATTTTAGTATCATGGTTTCAAATCAGTCCTAGCAGAAAAGCCTGTGAGACTGTTATCTTTATTTAAACACCCAAAAAACTGGAAGTGGAGCAGTGGATCAAGTGATACAGTGCTAACCTTAAGCAGCAAAGCTTAGATACAAAGCCCAGGCACTGAATTCAACAATAGTTCTGGCTCACACATATACACTCACACACAGAAAAAAAAAAAAAACCACACAGACTTTATACTCTCTGTGCTTACTAACATTTAAGTATTTCAAACTTAAGAAATTTTATTTATTGACTCTTGGATAGAAAAGAAACAGAATAAATTAATGGAGCTGAGCACTGGGGACTCATGACTGTAATCCTATCCTTCCAGATCTAAGATTACATATCAGTTTAAAGCTAAAATGGGAAGAAAATTTTGTGAGACTCTTATCTTGATTAACTACCAAGAAGATCAAGTGGAGCTATGGCTCCAGTGGTAGAGTGGTAACCTTGAGCAAAACAGCCTCAAGGACAGTGACCAGATACAGATTTTTATCTCTAGATTAAGCACCCAAAAAATAAAAAGTTAAAAGTGTGTTGTTCAATATTTATTTAGAATGTTATCATAAAATGTGAATTGTATTTTTCTTAGCTGGTTTCTATGCTGAGAGAAAGTATCAGAGGAAACATTTAATTTTTTTAAAGAGTTATTTTGCTCCCTTCTGTGGAGAATCCATTCAATGGTTTGTTGTCTTGCTACTTTAATGATCTGTGGAGAGAGCAATCAGTGAAAGAGCTTATGTGAGCAGATTTTCAATGCATGGCACTGGATAGATGAAAAGAAGATTGGAAGGGCCTGGGCTTCATATAACCCTATAAAGATGAGGCCTGTGCTTTATCTTATAGCATACTTTTAAAGCATCAAGAGGATTCTTTCTCCTTGTTCCTCAACATGTCACAGATGAGAAGGAGACTACATAGGATATTATGAATTCAAGGAAATTCCAGAAGGCTGTCAACCAGGACCTACTTTCCCATCATTATCCTCTGTCTTTTAAAGGTCAGACACTTCTCAGTAGTTCAGGCTAGATAGAGACTAAGTATATACTACATAACCCTTTTGATATATGATGTGGAATCTATAACTGCATTATTAGAGTTATGTTCATACAATTATATCCTTAATAATCCTATTCTTTAAATCAATGGACTTTTTAGTGTTATGTAAAATTCTATACATTTACTGACAAATATCTTATTGTTCTCAGGCTCCTCACTCTGTCTGCAGTGAGATATGTCCTGGATTCAGGAAATCCCCTCAGGAAGGAAAGATTACCTGTTGCTTTGATTGTACCCTTTGCTCAGAGAAAGAGATAGCTAATAGGTAAGTGCATGACTTAGGGACAAATTTATGATTACTCCCTTGTGTTATCCAATCCCTGAAACACAAATGTTGTATAATAATTGCATACTCAAAGACTTCCTTCTTTCACCTTGTAAATTAATTGTGACACTGGATGACACTGCTCCTTGAAATAAAAAATACAGGCTCTGAATTACTTGTAAGATTATTTTTTCTACTCATTTTACACATGATTATTCCACTCCTTAGCAATGTAAGTTTAATGTCTATCATATGAAGTGCGAAGCCTTTTTAAGTGCATGGTCTCCATCTTCTTCAAGTTCACTTTAGGGTGCAAAGAAAACAGACATCTTGTACACCTTTATTTCCTAGTGCCCAGAAATGTTCTTTCAACAGAGTGTGCACTCTGTGTTGGGTTTGGTCGAAGAAGCAGGCAACAGTGTTTTGCAGAGGATGATTGTACAGCTTTTGTTCTCCACCACTTTATTGATGAGTCAGATGGACAAATATAATGTCTGCAAGGAATAGCTAATGGGTTCTTATTTATATTGCATAGAGACATTCAAGGAATTCCAAACATTTCTGTCCAGAATTTTGGATTAGTGGTTTGAGTAGTACACAAAAGACTGAGAATTAGTATGGCAGCATTTAACATGCAGAAACGTTCTTTTTATTTTGGTCTGTCAAGGGGCTTGAACTCTGAGACTGGCTGCTGTCTCTAAGCTTCAGCTAATGGCAAACACTCTTCAACTTGAGCTAAAACACCACTTCTGGTTTTCTGGTGGTTAACTGGAAATAAGAATCTCATGGGCTAGGAAGATGGCTCAATGATAGAGTGCTTGCCTTGCATGCATGAGGCCCTGGGTTCTATTCCTCAGCACCACATAAGAAAAAAGAAAAAAGCCAAAAGTGGTGCTGTGGCTCAAGTGGTAGAGCACTAGCCTTGAGCTGAAGAGCTGAGGGACAGCGCCCAGGCCCAGAGTATAGGCCCCATGACGGCCCTCCCCCCCCCCCCCCCCACAAAATAATAAGCGTCTCATGGACTTTCCTGCCTGGGATGGCTTTGAACCATACTCTTCAGATATAATTAGCCACATGCTCCAGTATGTGCAAAATTTTTTTCATAGGCTTTTACAAATGGAAATAAATATTATGGGTGATAGTCACAGTATGTAAAAAAAAAAGATTCAAACTGAAAAAGGAAAATGTAGGCAAGAGTGTGGGAACATGAAGAAGAAATAGAAATAGTACTGAACATATCAAGGAATAATTGATAATATATTCTTTTGTTGCTAGTAAGTGTTGACATGTTAGTATTATCCCTATATAGGGATTCCCAATATTCTTTTAAGTAGTGAAAAGTGACTATTGGTTATTTGACTTCCTCACTAGCTATGGAGCAATGTGTAAAGTGTCCTGATCACCAGTATGCCAATGCAAAGAGTAACCAGTGACTTAAAGAGATGAAAGTTTCCTGGCTAATGGAGAGCTCTTTGGAATGGCCTTGACCTGCATGGCCATTTGTTTATGTACACTCACAGGGAATTGTCCTTGGAGTCTTTGTGAACATCAAAACACCTCCACTGTCAAAGCTAGTAATCTCTCATTATCTTGCCCATGTAATTGCAACCCCTCTGTACAGTATTTTCACAATTAAAAAAAAAGCTAGTAACCAGGCTCTCAGGTACATCCTGCTCATCTCCGTCATCTTCTGTTCTCACTTTCCTTTGCTCTTTAGTGGCTGTCCCAACACAATCACCTGCATTCTACAGCAAACCACGTTTGGAGTTGCATTCACAGTATCTATTTCTGCTGTCTTGGGCAAAACTGTAAATGTGTATTTGGCCTTCACGGTCACTTCTCTAGGGAGAAACATGAGGTGGCTGCTGCTATCAGGGGCTCCTAACGTCACCATTCCTATCTGTACTCTGATCTAGGTACCTCTCTGTGTACTCTGACTGGAGACTTCACCTTCCTACTCTTACACAGATATACACTCTAAATGTGGCCATGTGCTCATCCTGTGTAACAAGGGTTCCCTCACCACATTTTACTGTGTCTTGGGATACTTGGGCTCCCCTGGCCCTGGCCAGCTTCATTATGGTTTTTCTGGCCTGGCACCTTCAATGAAGCCAAGTTCCTAACCTTCAGCATGCTGGTGTTCTGTAGTATTCGGTTCATATTCCTGCCTGTCTACCTCAGTGACAAAAGGAAAGTCAGGGTGGCTACAGAGGTTTTCTCCATCTTGGATTGCAGTAAGAGTTGCTGGGTGGCATCTTTGCCCCCAACTGCTACATCATTTTGTTAAGGCCAGATAGAAATTTTCTGCATGGCTTCTGGGACAAAACACATATTATGAAAAATAAGTCCTCTTATGATTGAACTTACATGGATGACCAAATGTGCAGATGGTCTACATTCTTTTTTCCATCAGATATTAGTTTATATTGTTGTAATGAATTCCACGAATAAGTGATTCGCACTCATTTTTCTAGTAATGGTTGAGTCACAAGTTGTAACCAAAGCCAGGTAAATTTGAATATCATTCTATTTTTTTATTTCTATTTACTGAGTACTTATCTAATCATCTCCACTAGTGTATTTTCATTGATTCTAGTTTACAAATTATGCTTTCTTAAGCATTTGCCTAAATTTGTTTTTTTGCTGCTAGTCTGTCTGGGAATTGAACTTAAAGCCTGGTACAGTCCATTTATTTATTTATTTATTTATTTATTTATTTATTTATTTATTTATTTATTTATTTATTGCATAAGGATAATGTTTCACCAATTGAACTCTACTTTTTGCTCTGTGATAGTTAACTGGAATTAATATTCTTTTTGATTTCCTGTCCAATTTAGCTTTTAACCTTGACCACCAGATCAAAACTTTCTATGTAGCTTAGTTTATGCATATTTTCCTAATTTTTGAAATATAGTTTCTGCCTGCCATTATATCACTATTCTTCTTAGTCACAATTCATTCATATTATGCACTTTTAAAAGTGCATGGTTTCATATACTAAATTGAATGTATTTTGCTTCATTGTTATATATTGCCATTCACACATCTGCCTTTTTCCATATTCCTCAATCTATTTTGTCAGATCCATCTTCCCCATGTCCAATTTCATTCCCACTGTCTTTCCTTTCATTCCTTTTCTTCTTCCTCTTCTGTCTCTGCTTTCTCTGTGTTGTTTCAGAATTTCAAAAATGGATTTTATAAGCTACAAAAATACACTTCAATTGTATATTATAATGTATTGGCTTTATGAAGTAATAGCTAAAAAGTAAAGATTCATAGTAGGTTGTTTACCCATGGCTGGATGTATTTTTCAAGTAATTCTTTTTTATAGCCTTAAAAATATTATATATACAAAATTATATGCTTTTATTATCGGTCTGTTGGGCTTGAAGTCTGGGCCTGAATCCTGTCCCTGCACTCTTCAGCTCAAGGCAAGCACTCTACCACTTAAGCCAGAGCACCACTTCTGGTTTTCTAGTGGTTTATTGGAGATAAGAGTCACAGACTTTCCTGCCTGGGCTGGCTTTGAAAGTGATCTTCAGATCTCAGTCTCCTGAGTACCTAGGATTACATGGGTGAGCAACTGTCACCTGACTTAAAATTATATACATTTTATCTGTCTATAAATACTTTTTCTTTTTATGTTTCCAATTGATGTGATAACAATTAATTTTTACATTTATATTATTTTAATTTTATAAGAATTGCATTATTCGAAACAGATTGAACTATTGGGTTTTATACTATGTTTAAAGAAAGACATGACTATTTCTGACAAATGGTCACATAATGGCATGCCTTTCTGCCCTGTCCTTTGGTTTATTGCACCTTTCTGTCTTCTGGCATTTGTATTGCTTTATGTGAAAATCTATTTTTTAGTATATCTGAGTACTATAAATGTTTTCCTTCAACATGCAATTAATGAGTCCAATGATATTTAATTTCTACTAAGAGAATGATTATATACTAACAATGGACTTTAGTTTTGAATTGGAAGTATTGGCAAAATTCCACATTACTCTTTATTATCCTTTCATAAGGCATACTACTTTGTAAATATTTCTAAATTATTAGTATTTTATCAAGAGATGGTCAAAATACATTAGTTTCTAGAAAGTTCACATGTTATCTTTCTTCTTTATTTTAATAATTTCTTCAATACAATTGGATTATTATTGGTGAATTAAACACTGATTGCACATTAACACTCGTCGCGACACATGAGGTCCCCAACTATCCATTATGCAGAACTAAGTGCATTTAGGTCATCAGGAAGGAAGAAAAAGTTATAAATCTGAGAAAACAAAAGAGAAGAGATGATTCTTTACACCAACTGACAAGGTTATGCAAATAGTATGGCCAATTGTAGAGATGAAGTTCTGGTATTGACATTAGTAATAATAAAAATATGACATTCAGGGGCTGGGAAGGTGGCTCAGTGGTAGAGCACTTGCCTTGAATGCATGAGGCCCTGGGTTCAATTCCTCAGCACCACATAAGAGAAAAAGCCAGAAGATGCGCTTTGGCTCAAGTGGTAGTGCACTATCCTTGAGCTGAAGAGCTGAGGGACAGCACCCAGGCCCAGAGTTCAGGCCTCACGACCAGACCCCCCAAAAAATGACATTCAATGGATAAATACCCACTTCAATAAGGAGTCATGAGATAAGCAGGTCACACATAACTGATAGTAAATATCCCAGAGTAATACATATTAAATATACACATATAATACTTTATGTACATATAATGGGTATTCAATGAAGGGTCAAAGTGTGGGTGGTCTCAGTTCCCTCACAGCTCCATAAAGATGTCCCCATGCTTTGATTAGTTTATTTTGATTTGAAGCAAAAAAAAAAAAAAAACAGTGAAACTCTGTTACCATCATAGGAAGGTGATGTCACATACTTTACTTTATAGTTCTTCATGGAAGGATACCGAAGGTCATATATTTTCATTCTTTATTTTTGGCATGCCTGGGTGGACACAGAATTAATACTCCTTATAGAAAAACAAATTGAAGTGAGCCTGAAGTTTTAAGACATGTCTGATCAACCACAAACCACATTTACATACTGAAAATTATCATCCAATTATGCTGTAGAAGCAGAAATATTTTGTTACATGTAATGTCTTATAACATTTGACTTTGAAAATTACTTATAAATTTCTCTAAGATTGGATCTATTTATATTTGAGTGTGATCATGGCATTATTTTGCTTTTGTTTTTGTGTCAACATTGGGGCTTAAATTCAGGGTCTGTAGTGATACCCTTTAGTTTTTTTTTCTTTATATAGATTAAGTGAATACATAAATTTCAAACGTTTTACATCACTGTGGGATACTGATACTTAATCTCACAAACATGTTTGTAGGGTTCATACACTTTATATTCCATTATTGTGTCCATGAGCTTTTATGTACAAAGCAAGCACTCTAACATTTAAGCTATAGGACAACTAAGAGTGTATCTGGTGATTGAATAGAGAAGAGAGTCTCACAGACCTTCCTTCCCAGCCTGGATTTCAATTGTGATCCTCAGACCCTAGACTAGCTGAGTAACTAGGATGCTCATCACAAAACACTTTGGAAAAAAGTTCTCTTGTTTTCACGGATGTCGTTTGGTATTTGATATTGAATTTCCCCACCCACTCCATTTTCTCTAAAATTGGATCCATATCTTGATCATGGGTATATTTGATGGTAGTTGGGTTGTACCAATTCTGGGTCTTGAACTTGACTTCCTGGGAGTTGTCCTTGAGCATTAATGCACAATACCAGCATGCCACTACTTAAACTACAGCTCCACTTCAGCATTTTTTGGTGATTCACTAGAAATGAGAATCTCAGACACTTTCTTGCCCAGGCTAGCTTTGAACTATGATGCTCAGATCTCAGACTAGTAGAGTAGCTAGGATTCTCAACACCAAAAATAGTTTCATTCATTGGTGCTTAGAAATGACACAATTCTATTCATGCTTTTCCTTTATTTTTGTTTTATTAAGGGAGTGATGCAGTAAATGAAATATCTTGAGGGATTGCTGCAGCACTTGTAGGTTTGCTTACAAACATTTAGGAACAGGATCATGTTCCAGTTCTTACCAGGCAGAGACCACTCCAGCTTCCTAATATTGTGTACACAGGACACATAGATGCCTACTGGGATGAGAAGTCCAGGGGTTTGATAGCTAGGAAGTTCAGGAAAAGACACCCAGTCTCTTCCACCCACACTGAAGAATGCAGGGTGTGCTCCATGGAAAACGAACTTGTGTCTTGGGTTTCCTCTGTGATGCCAACAAGAGATTCCAGAAGATGCATGTGACTACATAAGCAGAGCAGAAGGCTAGGAAGACCCTCGGGGGTGAGCTGCTAGTAGCCATGGTGCTCCAGGCTATATAATTGGCATTTTGGCCAGTGATGACAGAAATTGGTACAGATCTGGACCTTCTGGTTTGGCCCCCTCTCTCTCAAGACCTGTGCCAACTGAGCCTGAACCTGGGCAAACCTGTAGAGGTCAAGGTTCCCTAGGCCCCAATGTGGAGGGCAGTAGCTCTCCAGTGGGGCAAGGTGGGGCCCTCGCTTAAATGGCCTCGCCTGGCTGTGTGGTACAGTAGGTTGTTCAGGGTGGCTGTGGAGATGCAATTTCCATAGAAGCTGAGGAAATGCAGCTGGGAGCATTGGCTTAGGGAGGGCAGGATTGTCAACAGCTGGGGTTCAGTGATGTCACAGTGCTCCAAGGCCAGGATCTCCATGGTGCCGGTCACTTGCTCCAGCAGGGCTCACAGGGACTCAGGATTGAAACATCCCATGAACAAACTCCTCAGATACAGGTGCTTGAGCTGCCTGGCACAGGGACACTGGCACAAGGACCTCATATTGGCTTCCTTCAGTGAACATGAACTCAAAGTAAAGGTGTTCAAAGTCGGCGAGTTCCTGAGGATGGAGGGTAGCCATCCATACAGGACAAAGATATCCTGCACAGGAAACTCCTGGAGATGCTGAGTCTGCCCCAGATGCACCATGTATTTGCAGAAATA
Source organism: Dipodomys merriami (assembly GCF_024711535.1). Taxonomy (NCBI): domain Eukaryota; kingdom Metazoa; phylum Chordata; class Mammalia; order Rodentia; family Heteromyidae; genus Dipodomys; species Dipodomys merriami. Next base: position 52,173 of record NW_027202996.1, on the reverse strand, counting down.
TGAGAGATTACTGAAGCTGGAAGTGTAGAAGTTGCCACTTATCTTGGAGAAGAATAGGCAAAGGTTCTTTGTCTGACCCCGGGAAGGAGAAAATTTTCTCATGGTTTCTGGACACCAGAAATTGTTCAACACAAGTTCAGTGATGGAGTCAAGGCTCACCTCATGCAGAGCCTTCCGGATTTTGTAGAGGAGCCAGACAGAATCTGAAGCTTGGTCGAGCACAGTTGGACTCCTTCTTTCCACTTCCTGGCCCACTAGCGGAGATAGGTTTGGAATTCATCCTGGGTGCCATCTTCGATAGTCAGGTCAATGGAGAGGATCAAAGGCTGTTCTTCAGTCCCAGCTGAAAGGTGACTCTCTGTTGACCTTTCAGTCAGGACTTCCAGAGAAGATAGTCGTGCCATGGAATGATAATTCTAAATCCTGATCTCAAGTTGCAATTGCCACAAATTGCCACAAACAGCACTTGATGTTTCCACCCAATGGGGTACTCCTTCTTGACAAGTAGGAGATCGAACCCATTGAGGACAGTAGGAGATCAAGCCCTTTGAAGGCCTCCAGGTTTGGTGATTCTGCCAGATCCCTCAAGGGAAGGAAGAGGAAGGGCCAGGCCTACACCGTGGCCTTCAGCACCTCTGAGTGGCCCTGGGCACAGCCCTCCATAAAGAGTAGGGAATTATAGCACTGGTAGATTCTCCAGGTCTGAAATGACAATGGAGTGGTTGCTCAGTAGGCTTTGCAAGGTTAGATGCTAGAGCATGGATGGGGTCCTGATGCTCATCCTGGTGTACCAGACATGGACTTTGTGTGCAGGACTCTCTGAATCTCATCAGAGCCAGGCACTGACTGCAAGCTTCAAGATTCTTGTACTAATTTCTGGTCCCTTGGCATGAATTTAACCTGACCCCACTCTCCAACACATACCTTTCAATCAGACAGCAACTTCTGCTGGGATTACTGACCCACACCCAGAACCCGGGCACCTTCTGAAGAAACTCGAAGGTGATAGGATCATAGGCCTGATTCCCACAGCCCTGTTCCTCATTCAAATGGTTGGCAAACAACTCAATGGATTCCCCACCTTTTTACCTTAATTCTGCAAGTCATTCCCACAGATGGCCCATTCCCTGAGCCTGCAAAGCATCCAAGAATAGCAGCCAGCCCAAATTTTGAACATCCACATAGATATCTGGAAATGATCTATCTTTCCTTCCCTCCCTGCGTCTTTTCTTCCTTCCTTCATTCCTTTCTTCTTTCTTTTTTCTTCTTCCCTCCCTTCCTCCATACCTTTCTTTTTCATTTTGTGCTTTTCCTGGACTTGAACTCAAGGCCTGGGCTCCATAAATGAGCTGCTTTTTGTCAAAGCCATTGTTCTATTTAGACACAACCCTAGCTAAAGAATCCTAGAAAGTCTCAGGGACATATTTGTCCCATTTGTATTTTAATTGTGACCCTGAGCTATTCATGAATAGCTAAGTTTCTAGGAGTTGTAGAAATTATTTTCTATTCCAAATCTTGCACCTTTTTATTCAATTGTACTTTCTTGTATAGCCACAAAAGTTGGTCCTGGTCATCCAATTCTCTGTGGCTGTGTTTTAATTATTGCATTTGATAATTGCTATTAAAACTGATCATTTATCTACAGATAAATGTATGTATATCTGTAAGTTTTCTATTTGTGTGGTCCTTGCAAATAAACTTCTTAAGCTTTTTGTCTACTCATTTAATTTGGTGCTTTATAGGTTTTCTCTGCCCCCTTAGGAAATAAAGTATATTTTTGTGCATTTTTGTGATTTCCCACTTACTGAAATATATTTAAACTCATCTAAATAGTCTTCCGATTACATTTTACTGTTCATTAGCAGTGCACATATCTTAGCATGTTCCCAACTCAAGGTATCCATAATATAAACAATTGAAATCACTCACTTTATAGTACCATTATCTATAAACTCTTAACTACATTGTTGATATATCCATAATATCAAAAATATTTTCTGTGAGACCAAATTTGAACATAGAAAGTTGAATTTTTGTTCCAAATTTGTGTAATTATTCTTAACACTGCATATTTGTGTAATCAGAGTTCTTAACATGTTTTGTCCTATTCTCTAGATAATTCCCTTTAACCATTCTTATAATGTGACATCTGGAAATATAGTCTAATCATTTTATGTTTTTCTCTAAACTGTTTAATTCCACCCTTTTATGTGAAAGAACTTTTTATAGTTGTTTTTCAATCTGCATGAGTGATTTTATTGCCTCTTTCTCTACTGCCCCATTCAGCAACTATAGTCATGACTTCATTAAGTGATTTTTATACAGACATAATTTCTCTGTGGTCTTTTTGATGATCTCTAATTATTTGTTGATATGTAAATACTTACATTCTTTCCCCTTGGTTTTAAGGATTATTTGCGTGCTATGGTTCATATAATCCCTTTCATTACACTTCCGACAGTTGAGAAAAAGGTTTGTCTAATCAGTGTTGTGTCTGAAATTATCTTTACATTGCATTTTCATATTTTATTCCATCATTTTCATTTTAGAATAGAGTTTTGGATAACAAAATGGCAAAAGTTTAGATATCAGATTCACTATTTTCAAGTGTAGTAATCTTTTGTTTTCGAAATTTCTGAGTTGGTTAGGCATTTGGGAAATCTGTTTGTTTTATAGCAGAACATAGGCAAAACTCTACAGTTTCAATCTGGTCTCTTTACTGTCTTTTCCACAGTGTCAGAATTCAAGGAATTTTCTCAGTATATCAGTGTGAGTACATGGTATAGCTTTTTATTTAAAAATAGGGTTGTTTAAGTCTCTGTGTTGCAACCTTTAAGAATATACAATTGAAAGAATATATATTAGAAAGTCAAGCAAATGAAGTGATCTTGGTCAATAAACTGTTTTTTCTAGTACAAATGTGATGCAACTCTTTCTTACATTCCAAGGTATTAGTACCTCTAAAAGCAATGTTCTTTGAAAAGTCTTTCTGAAAATTGACCAAAACTAAAATGTGGGAGATAAGGAAGTGCGATGTATTTTCAAGATGGTATCTATCAGTGCAGTATAACAAATTTCTTCCCAAAGTTCTTTGCATTTTACAAAGCCTTTTCACCTCATGCATCTGAGAAGACAGTGTTACAGTTATACTTTTAGAGGGGCAGGTTATCACATTGGAGAATGAAGAGAAAATCCACTCTATCTTTTTCCTTCAACTAAAGGAGAAGGACTGAGGCAGAAGAGGTGAAACTAGATTTTTCAGGTGTTACACCAAACAGCTTGATTAAGAAACACCAGTAGAGTGTGCCATGGTCCTCAAATAGAAGTAAGCATACCGTATTTACTTCTAGATTGTAAGTATGATGGGTAAAGATCTTTTTCTTGGCTACTTGTTTCAAAGAGGTTTGTATCTTTTCAAGCAGAAAATCATCCATATGTGTCACTTTTATTAATCAAAAGACGACCAGAAAAAATAACTAGCAACCTAATGGGAAACAAGGCTTATTACATGAATCAAAAGGGAAGACTAAGGGAAAGATTAGCCCCTTCCTGCTGATTGTGGGAGTGGGTTTCACTTTTACTAGTTTGTGTGTGTGTGTGTGTGTGTGTGTGTGTGTGTGTGTGTGTGTGTGTGTGTGTGTGTGTGTGTGTGTGTATGTGTGTGTATTTGTGTAGGTGACAGGCCTTGAATTTAGGACCTGGGCACTGTCCTTAAGCTTTTGTGCTCAAGTCTAGTGTTTTAACACTTGAGCCACAACAGCACTTCTGGCTCTTTTTTTGTGTGTGTGGGTTAACTGGAGGGCAGAATCTCATGGAATTTCTTGCCCAAACTAACTTTGAGCTATGATCCTCAGATCTCGACTTAATAAGTAGTAGGCATGATATACTGGTGCCCAGAGGTGTTCTTCCATTTTAAGGCATTAATGATTTATGCCAGGAAAGATGTCTTATCCTGTGTCACTTTTTACTTTCAGTCCTCATGAATTTGCTGTGGAATTAATTCAACTTTTCATTGTTTCTTGGTATTTTTATTTTGTCAATAAAATTTTTGTTTTGTTTTTCTTCAAATTTGGGTAACACAACTTACATGTAGACTTCATTGATCTCTTTGCTTGAAGAATAAATGGCTAATCCATAATGGTACCATTCACTTTCACCAACCATCCTCTATGAAACATATTTATGTGTTGTAGTCTTCAGTTGAACAGCAGATTTTGTACAGAGGTACAAGTTCTCTTAACAACTGTGTGCCTGGCTTAAAATTCCTGGTTCTGAAGTATGTGATACTGATCTGATAGGAAATACTTTGAATTGAATTGAAATACTTCGAATCTAAAATAATGGATGAGAAGCAACCAATGTGACAACACACCTTGGCTAACAGAGTTGTAGTTATTCAGTGGTCCTAACAGAGTTTTTCTTTGACATCAACTAATAACAAGCAAGTAGATTAAGGATCTATAAGCAATAATATCAGAAGTTGTGCAGCTCAAAGCCATGGCAAACCTCCAGCACCACTATCTTTGGTATTTATTTTGTTGTTTTTAGTGTCTAATAAATATACTACTAAACCTTCTGGGTATTTTCAAATTTGTTTTCTCTCTGCATTCAGCAGTTCAAGACACATTAGATTTATCTATGATTATTTAAAGAGATTTAAGCTGAAGAAACACACTGCTTCTTTGTGGTGAGTCTTTAACTTAGGACATATACACTGTCCTGTGCTCTTTTTTGGTCAAGGCTAGCACTCTACCACTTTCAGAAACAGCTCCACTTCTGATTCTCTATTGGTCTATTGTAGGTAAGTGTCTCATGGATATCCTGCCAGGGCTGGCTTTGAACCATGATTCTTAGATCTCAGCTTCCTGAACAGCTAGGATTATATGTGAGCCACTAGTGCATATGAAAAATTCTAGTTCTATTATCAGCCGGAATTGTATATATATAGCATTTGATCTTAATTCTCTGCCTCTAAAAAAATGACTAGTTTTTAGTTCCTTTACATTTGTGTGTATGTGAGTGTGCACATGTGTGTTCCTATTAGTGTATGTGTGTGTGTGTGTGTGTGTGTGTGTCCATGAAAGGATGGATTTCTGTATCTTTCCTGGAGGAACTGAATAGTCAAACTAGGTGACACCATTGTACTATGATAGTAACAGCATACACTCTTTTTGTGCCTAACCTGAAGTTAAATAGAGCAAATGCCTGAAGACATCATTCTGTGGAGCTCTTAGGAACTCATGCCACCCAAACCTCTGCCCCACTAGTGAATACTCACTATACATGCATAAATTATTATGTGTATATTTAATATGTACTTCCCTGGGATACTTGCTACCAATTTGAATGCCCTGTTCATCTCATTACCCCTCATTTAAGTGGGTAGTAAGCATTTGAATATCTTCTTTCTTTTTTTATTTTTTATTTTTTATTTTTAATTTTATTTTATTTTATTTGAGAACATACTGTACAGAGGGGCTACAATTACATGGGCTGGATAATGCATACATTTCTTACCAAGCATTGCAGCCTCCTCCTCTGTTTACCCTTCACCTCCCTTCCCAGCCTCCCCCCTACCCCCACCAATTATACCCCCCTCCCCCCCCACACCGACATTGTAAAGCTGGTTTTGACATGACATTTTGTACTTCTCATTGTTGCAACAGGTCCACCTGAATCCTTAAACGACTTGTTTGTTCCCATCTCCTCCACATGTTATACTGACATCAAATATAGTGAAAGCGGGGGTTACACTGTGGGGGAGGGACGTACAAAGTAACAAAGAAATAATCTTATAAATGCATTAGAAACACATGCATGAAAGAAACGAAAACATTAAAATACATATTTAAGGGTTCATTTTCCTAACATCACATTATCTGACCTTTTCCGCTTGACTCATACCTATACTAGAAATTGCAAATAAGGGAAACCATGGTACCTATGCTTCTTTGGGCCTGGCTTACTTCACTTAATATAATTTTTTCCAAACCTTTCCATTTCCTAACAAATGGGGAAATGTCATTCTTTCTGAGGAAGGCATAGAATTCCATTGTGTATATACAGCACATTTTCTTGATCCATTCATCTACTGAGGGGCATCTGGGTTGGTTCCATATCTTAGCTATGGTAAATAATGCTGCAATAAACATAGTTGTGCTGGTAGCTTTAGTGTGGTCTTGTTTGTAAACATATGGGTAAATGCCCAAAAGTGGGATTGCTGGATCATAGGGGAGATCTATGTGAAGTCTTTTGAGGAACCTCCATACTGCTTTCCAAAGTGGTTGAACAAGTTTACATTCCCACCAACAATGAAGTAAGGTTCCTTTCTGTCCACATCCCCTCCAGCATCTGTTGTTGTTAGAGTTCTTGATTTTTGCTGTTCTAACTGGAGTGAGGTGATATCTCATTGTTGTTTTGATTTGCATTTCTTTTATGGCTAGGGATGTTGAACATTTCTTCCTGTGTCTATTGGCCATCCTTCTGTCTTCTTCAGAGAATCTTCTCTTTAAGTCTTTTGCCCACTTATTTATTGGGCAGTTGTTTCTTTTAGGATTTGTTGTTGGGTGGTTTAATTTTTTGAGTTCCAAGTATATTTTAGATATGAGACCCTTGTCCGTTGTATGGCTAGTAAAGATCTTCTCCCAATCGGTGGGCTTTCTAATGATCTTGCTACCTATGTCATTTGCCCTGCAGAAGCTCTGCAACTTTATGCAACCCATTTGTCCAACCTTTCTTTGATTTGTTGTGTTTCCGGGACTCTATTCAGAAAATTTCGGCCTGAGCCAAGGAGACCTAGGGTTTCTCCTATTCCATCCTGTAATGTTTTCAGAGTGTCTGCTTTGAGTTCAAGGTCTTTGATCCATTTGGAGTTGATTCTGGTGCAGGGTGATATATAAGGATCTAGCTTTAGTTTTCTACATGTAGTTAACCATGAATATCTTCTTTCATTACCTTGCTATCACCAATGTCAACAGCAATGTCTTCTCTACAATTGACTATAATATTTGCACAATATTGACAGGATGTCTTAATCATCATCGCTAGTCTCTTTTTTCTAACTCAGATTTGATAATCTGCTCTTTTCCTGATTGACAAAATGTACTCTCAATTTTGCATAGTGGAATTCATGTGGGGAACTTATTTTTGGATGAGAGTTAATTGTTTGCTACTGAATGAGTAATTAATGTTTTACATAGCAACATTAATCCAATCTATTGATGCAATTATTAAAATCCAGAGAAGACAAACCTGAACTTCAATAGAAACTGAAGTATTTTAACCATCTTTTTATACAATTTCTAATGGTATAGAAATATTTGCTAGGTAATATTCCATTTCAAAGGAAAAGAAATATAAAGATTTTTGCCAATATAGTTATATTTCCAATTTAATACATAGTTATATTTTCAATTCAATTGCCAATTCCAATTCAAAACAGCCAGGTGCTGCTGGCAAAACTGGCTACTCAGGAGGCTAATATCTGAGGATTGCAGTTCAAAGCCAGCACACACACAGGAAAATTCCGGAAAATCTAATCTCCAATAAACCACCAAAAAACCAAAGTGGCACTGTGGCTCAAGTAGTAGAATGCTAGCCATGATCTGAAAAGTTCATGGAGAGTACCCAGGCCCAGAGTTCCAGTCCCACAACCGACAAAATAGTAAAGCAATAGAAGTCCATTGTTAGCCCACAATCACTCACTTATTATAAATAATACTGTCAGAGGAAATGCACAATGAGCAATAGATGATGGTAGGAAGACCTGCCATTAGGTGACCATGTGTTTTAAATAGTCAAATCTGGAACAGAATCCAAAAATTTAGTCCATTTAATAATGAACAATGCATTTCTTATACAATTGAAATATTGGACATTGAATATTTACTTAATATCAAGAGATGTAGAATCTATTGGTATCATACAAAGTATACATCTATAATTTTGTATGTATAATACTTTAAAGGTATTAAACAAGAATATATTTAAAATATATACAGCCATGGATAAGCAAACAATTGTAAATCTATATTTTCCTGAAACAGAACTCCACACATCCAATGCATCATGATACACATTTAAAGTGTATTTTAATGATATAAATCCATTCTTGAAATTCTAAAGCAATTTAGAGAAAGTAGAGGAAAAAGTGTTGATGTTAGGTGAAATGAACCCAAGCTACGGACTCAAATTGTTTTTCTTTCTTGCTATTGTTTCTAACATATTTATAAGATGTTTTTTGTTGCTTTGCATGTCCCTCCCCTTTTTGTTGCTTTGCATTTCCCTCCCCCACGGTATAACCCCTGTTTTCACTGTATTTGATGTTGGTATAATTTGGGGAGGGGAAGGGAAAATACAAATTATTTAAATAGGGATACAGGTGGACCCACTGCAACAATGAGATGTACAAGACGATATGTCAGAAAACGAACTTTGCAACTTTGGCGGGAGTTGGGGTCAGGGAGGAGCTGGGAGGGCAGGGATGGTAAGGGGAAATTAAGGAGGAGGCAACAATGTTTGATAAGAAATGTACTCATTCCCTTGCTCATGTAATTGTAACCCCTCTGTACAGTATTTTCAAAATAAAAAAAGCTTATTAATTAAAAAAAGAGAATGAAGGAGGAAAGGAAACAGAGAGGATGGGGAGAGACTGATCCAACAAAACAAACTTACAGATGTGGCAAAAAGCAGATATATGAATAGAACTCTACAACTATTATAGAAAGCACACTAATAAGTGTATGAAATATGGAACGTTGTTAAGTAGAAAATATTAATGAAATATATTTGAGTATTAAGAAGCATAGTGATGTATAAGAATGACAAAATAAATGAATATACAAAAGTACCCATAATCTTAGCTATACAGGAAAGTGCGAAATCTGGGTCAGATTTTGAGGCCAATATGATCACAAAAATCAATGAGAATCTTACCTGCAGCTAACCACCATATAGCAAAAAGTCAAGCTGTGGATCAAAAGATAAAGTGTTAAAATTAGCATAAAAGATTCAGGGATAATAACAGGCTTAAAGTTAAAACCCTAAAGACTGGCACAAAAAGGAAATTTTAGGCAAATGATTAAGAAAGCAAAATTAGAATACAAGTCAACATACAAAATACACTAGTGGGTAAGCTGGAATAATTGCAGACTAACTTGAAAGAACTAAAATTTATATGGAATAAATTTCAAATTTAGATGGCTTTGGCTAAAACTTGTAATTGACCATCACTAGAGAAAGGATGAAGAGTCAAACATTGAGGTGATTCCAAATATATAAACTAATATCAGATGAAAAAAGGAATGTAGATTTATCCTAGACCTTCTAGTGTAAGTTAATTATAAATTATGGAGGAAATATTCCACTCCGTTGTCCTTTGCCCCAGAAGCCAGCCAGAAAATTTCTATCTGGCCTTAACAAGATGATGTAACACTTGAGGGCAAAGATGTAGCCTAAGAGTCCTGCACTGGAAACCAAAATGGAGAAAACCTCTGTAGCCACTGTAACTTTCTTCTTGGCATTTTGGTAAACAGGCAGGAAAGTGATGCAGAGACTGCAGAAGACCAGCATGCTGATGGTCAGGGACTTGGCTTCACTGAACCGGTCAGGAAGGTTCCTGGCCAGGAAAGCCACAGTGAAGCTGTCCAGGGGCAGGAAAACCAGGTATCCCAAGACAGAATAGAAAGCAATAAGGGAGCCCTTGTTACACAAGAGGATGATGTGGCCCTGTGCTGAATGTGCATCTCTGCCAATGAAGGGAGAATTCCCTAGTTAGAGTACACAGAAAGTCATCACCTGGATCAGAATGCAGATGTGAATGATGCCGTTAGGAGCCCCTGTTACCAGCAGCCATCTCATCCTTCTCATTAGATAACTGATCTTGAAGGCCAGAACCCCAGTTACTGTTTTGGCTAAGACAACAGAAACAGCTACTCTGAATGCAACTCCAAATATGGTTTGTGATAGAATGTAGGTGATTGTGTTGCAATGAACAATAAAGAGCAAGGGACAGAGAAAAAAAGAAGATGAGGGAGATGCGCTGGATGTAGGAGGGAGAGGTTGTTCTGATGTTTCACAAAGACGCCAAGACAACTGCTGTGAGTTTATGTAAACAAAGATCCATGCAGGCCAAGCCCATCCTGAAGGGCTCTCCATAAACCAGGAAACTTGTAGCTCTTAGAAGGTACTGGTTTCACACTATGTTGGAATACTGGTCATCTGGGTACTTCACACACTATTCCATAACTGATTAAGAAGCCAGAACCATTATTCCCATTTCAGTACTTAAAATGATATTATGAAATCCCTTAATAAAGATAATTCTAACATGTCAATGCTTACTTGCATAAAAGCATATATTACTAAGTATTACTTGACATGCTCAGTATTATTTCTTTGTCTTCATCTTGTTCCCACACTCATTCCTACATTTTCCTTTTGTCAGTTGGATTGTAACATTTTTACTGGCAGTGACTATCACACATAAGTCTTGCCATTTGTAATATCCTGACAAAATTTTTCTGAACGCAAAACACTGCCATAATAATTCTCAGCGTTGTGTGTATTATTCAAACCATTCATCCAAAATTATGCAGCTGAAATTAAAATTCCCTATGCTTCTGTTCAATATTAGTTATGTAGCCCATGCTTTCAGTTGTTGAATTTGTCACTCCTAGTCACCTGGAATGCATTGGGACAGAGAATCAAATCAAGCTCTGAGGCTCCAAAGTCATGCTATACAGAACACTTTTGACTGCTCCTTATGCTAAAACCAACACAAAGCACTTGCTCTGTTCAAGAACATTTCTAAGCACTAGGAAATTGACATGTGAAAGATGTCTGTTTTCTTTATAGTCTAAGGGTAATTTTGAAGAAGATGGAGACCTTGTCCATAAAAAGGACTTGAATTTAATACAATCAAAGGTAATTACATTACTGAGTAGTTGAATAAACATACAGAAAACAGAGTAGAAAAAATAACCCTACAAGTAATTCAAACTCTGTGATTCTTTTTCATGGAGCAGTATCATCTATAGTTACAATTAAATTAATAAGTGAGGAAAGAAATACTGATGCTACAATTCTAATACATAACTTTTGCATTGAAAGGAGCAGGGATTTTTGGGGAGAGAGAATGTATTTCTACCTAAATCATGCAATTACCTGTCAGACTAGCCATCCTATACTCTCAGCAAGGGGTACAATCAAATCAACAGGCAGCCTTTCCCTCCTGATGTGATTCCCCAAATACAGGATCAAAACTTGCACTGCAGACAAAATGAGGAAGCTTAGAAATATCTGGTATGTGCCAGTTAATATTCAGCGTTTTACCCAAAAATTCCAATGTTTCAAAGAATAGCATTATTAAGCATAGTATTTATTTTTTTTAATGTTTTTAATTTTTTTTGTTTATGTCGCACTGAGGAGTGAACCCAGGGCCTCATGCACGCCAGGCAAGCACTCTACCACTGAGTCACATTCCCATAAGCATAGTATTTCTATAAGCATAAATCTAGATAGTTACATCAATGCTGTTATAGATTCCACATCATATAACAACCTTGATCTCTAACCAGACCAAAGAACTATTGACAAGTGAGAGACTTTTAAATGGTAGAGATTAGTGCTGAGAAAACAAATCCTAGTCTCCAGCCCTATGCACATTTCCTGAATTCATGTCATTATTCACAGTATCCTACTCATCAGAGACATGATGAGGACCAAGGAAGAATTCTATTTGAATCTTTAAAAGTAGAGTGTAGGGTAAATCACATGTCTCTGTTTTTAGACAATTACATGAAGCCCCAGTCTAATCTCATTTTCTTCGTATTTATGCAGTGGCCATGCTGTGAGAATATTCTCATACAGTGTTCTTCACTGATTCTTCTCACCAAATATGCCCAAATAGCAGTGAATGGAACATATACAGAAGCCAGCAAAATAAATATTTAATACACATAAAGTGATCCTCTGATGCTTTGTTACAGCATAGAAACCTGCTAGGGAAAAAGCAGTTTATATTTTATGATAACATTCTAAACAAACATTCAGAAACAAACTAACTTTGTATTGGAGGGTGTTGGTTAGTGATCCTCGGGCTTAAAATCAGTGTCTGGACACTCTCCTTGAGCTTTTTTTGCTCAAGGTTAGCACTCTACCACTTGAGCTCCAATCCTACTTGAACTTTGGGGTAGTTAATAGAGATAAGAGTTTCACAGAACTTTCTGTCCATTTGGGCTTTAAACTAACACGAGCCACCAGTGTCTACCCCTGTTAATTTATTTACTTCATCTTCTATCTAGTAGTCAATTAATACATTTTGTTAAGTTAAAAATACTTAAATGTGCAATACTCGGTTGTTTCTAAGTACATAGGGCATAAAGGTTGTGTGTGTGTATGTTTGTGTGTGTGTATGTGTGTGTGTGTGTGTGTGTGTGTGTGTGTGTGTGTGTGTGTGCCAAAACTAAGGCTTGAACTGGGCTTTGTAATTGAGTTTTACTTGATCCACAGCTCCATTTCCATGATTCTGGTGATTAATTGGCGATAAGAATCTCACAGGCTTCCCTGCTAGGAATGATTTTAAGTCATATCACTATCTCAGCAATCTAAATTGCTTGTATTACAGGAGTAATTTACTAGAAACAAACCAAGTATAACTTCTAAGGGTAAATTTTGCATCATTAGAGTCAGATACAACACATTTTCTAGTTCCAATGGCCAACTATATCATATCTTCAGATAAAGACAGTTAATGCCACGGAGTGTATACAGAGAAAACTTTCCTACTTTTACCTGAAGTTGAAGACCTGGAAAATTCCAAAGGTTCACAATGTCACACTCTGCCTCTAACTTACTTCTCTCATGCAAAATCACTTGATCTCCAGCAGGATTGTCAAATTGTATGTTCATCAGAAAGGGGACCGCTAAAAGAATTACACCATCTTATGTTGAATTACATCCCAGAGTTAAAACAGAAAATCTGATTGTGTTTAATTTCAGATTCATAATTTGAAAATAGCACAGATCGGTGATGAATTGTTATGTAAGAAATTCTAGGAGTCCTTATCTTGGGGTTCATTTTACCTAACATCAACATGTCTGACTGTTTCAACTATTCTCAGACATATACTAGTTATTGTAAATAAGGGAAACCATGGGACTTATGTTTCTTTGGGCCTGGCTTAATTCACTTAAAATATTTTTTTCCAAGTCTTTCCATTTCCTAACAAATAGGGCAATGTCATCTTTCTGATGGAGGCATAGAAATCCATTGTGTGTGTGTGTGTGTGTGTGTGTGTGTGTGTGTGTGTGTGTGTGTGTGTGTGTGTGTGTGTGTGTGTGTGTGTAATATTTTCTTGATCCATTCATCGACTGAGGGGCATCTCAGTCAGTTTTTCTTTCTTGCTATTATTTCTAATGTATTTATAATATGATTTCTTTGTTGCTTTTTATGTCCCTCCCTCACGGTACACAAAACCCTGTTTTTACTGGATTTGATGTAGGTATAATTTGTGGATGGGAAGTAAAAAAACAAATTGTTTAGATAGGGATAGAGGTGGACCCATTGCAACAATGAGATGTACAAGATGGTCTGTGGAAAAAAATCTTTACAACTTTAGCGGGGAGGTGGGGGGAAATGGGGGACAGGGATGGTAAGGGGAAACTAAGCAGGAGTCAACAATACTTGATAAGAAATGTACTCATTTCCTTGCTCATGTAGTTGTAACCCCTCTGTATGGTATTTTCACAATCAAAAAGACATATTAATAAAAAAAGAAGAAATTCTAGGGAGAATAATCAAAATAAACTTTTGAATTCCTGGTCACTCAGCAAAGAAGTAAAAAAGGTTCTCTTCAAGAAAAGCCAATTCCATGTAAAGAATCATGAATGAGACCATTCACAGCTGTATTTTTCTACAATAACTAATGTCTACAGTGTGAGATTTGTAAAAATTTTAATACATAGAACAAATCTAGATCACTTTTGAAAAGTATAGATAATTAGTTTTAGCAGGTTGTGCTTGGTTTATACTTATGAAACTCATAGGAAAAGGGTGAATTTTTACTTTTCAAAACATAACCTATGGGCATGTTGAGCTTATTTGTAACTAAAAGGAATTATGGAAAGGTCGAATACATTTTGTCCCTGTAAATGTTCTGTTTTTACTTAAGCACGTGAACCCATATCTAGAGTACCTCACAGAAATTTAAATAATTATAATTTGTTAGGTTTTGGAAAAATACCTTAAGTTTTTAATTTTACCCACTAAGAAACCTCTCTAGGAAGTGACTTTTCTGTAAGTGTGTACCATCCAAAAAAGAAGGCCTTATATTTGCAGGGAAAAGAACTCTCCCTTTTCTGTTTCCCATTGTTTGTATTGTTTGATAAATAATCATCTCATGGAGAGCCTACGCCACAGCATGAACAGCATTGTATATATTGTAACTGTGTCCACACATAGTCATGTCAAAAATATGCCTAGGTAACCAGTCAAAGGAGTTATCAGGAGGACATTTCTCAAACATTAGTCAGACTTAGAATCTGAACAATCAAAAAAGAGAAACCATAGCCCAGGAAGGAAAAACAATTTCTGGGTATTTGGAAGGAATAACTGTCTTAAGAAAATCTCTGAATCCAGAAATATCTGGGTGATGGTGCAAAAAATGAGGTACATGAAATCAATCTAGCATGAAATACTTCCTTCTCATCATTAAATCCCAATGTGAGTTCACAATGCAAACTTTGCCTTTTATTAAAAATTGCTCAAAACACACTGTTTAGTCCAACAGGGATTCATTATTCCCATATATAATGAGGATATTTGCTGAAGATGTATTAATCTGGATATAACGTTCCATAATTTTGAATATTTATGAAATGGCATTGTTTAGGAGTTCTTTCTATTGCAAAGGCTACACAAATTCATCTCTTCTTTCAATTCATGAAGAATCCTCAAACCATTCTCATCTTGTATTATTAACAGTCCCAATCAGCTGAAGTGAAGCAATAACGATACCAGAGCAGTGGCTATTGGTGTGTCCTCTCAAGCAATCCGATAGAGAACAGGAAACTTATTGTTGTTCTGGGTGTAATCAAAAGCTCCAAAATAAGCTAAAGGGAATGAACACTGGATGCTACATAAATGAGAAAATTTCTATCCACCATAATCGCTGTAATAATGTATATTATATAACTACTTGAAGTAGGTGGAACATTAATTTTTCTTGTAATTTTCAAAAATATAAAAATTAAGATTTTTTTGTTTTTTGTTTGTTTATTTTTTTCTTTTTTTGTGCCTGTCCTGTCACTTTAATTCAAGATCTGAGTGCTGTTTCAGAATCTCTCTGTGATGAAGGTTAGTCCTGTAAAACTTAAGCCACAGCACCATTTCTAGCCTATTCTCAGTAGTTTGTTGGAGATAAGAGTCTCATGAACTTTTCTGCCATGACTGCCTTCAAACCATAATCCTCAGGTCTTAACCAACTGAGTAATTAAGATTATAGGCCCCATGGATAAATTTCTTAAACAGTTGTACAATGTATCAATTGGTTTGGACAATATCTCTTGGACTTTGTTACAGTTTCCATCAACTGCTCCAATCTATAAAAACACCACCCATCCATTTTCTTTCCTAGTTCCAATTTCACATATGTACATTGAATCTTAACATAGTATTTTCTCAACCATCGACTCCCTATTCCTTTGCCTCTTTTCAATTCTTCTTTAACACCTACCCCACTGAGACAATATATGATTCATCTTTGTACTGTTCACATTTGATACAGTTAGTTGGTCAAAGAGGTTACAACATAAAATTTTACTTCTATGTGTACTCTATTTTAGGCAGCTTGATCAGATATACATGACAATGGATATGTGTTTTACTTTTTTCTGTTGGGGACACAGACCCCATTTCTCTTTCTGAGACTGATTTACTTCAACATACCTTGCACATGAGCATGCATGTTTGTGTGTGTGTGTGTGTGTGTGTGTGTGTGTGTGAGTGTGTGTGTGCGTGTGCGTGTGCTAGTTGTTTCACAACCTGAGAGCCTCATTCAATTTTTTTTGTTTTTGCTTCAAGGCTAGCATTTACTCCTTGAAATACAAATTATTTCCTGCATTTTCATTGTTAATTATAGATAATTTTGCTGAGTAGCTAGGATTAACACATGTGAACCACCCAGCTTAACATATTTTCATATTCTAAAGTCATTTTCAACTTCCCAGTTCTTAAAGGAAATTATTGATAAGGCTTAAAACTCTAAATAAACCTGAAATCTGCAGTAACTTTTCCTTTCACTTTTCCAAGCTAATTAGATTATAGATATCCCATTATCTTTGAATGCATACGTTTTTTGTCAGTTGTGGGGCTTGAACACTGGGCTGTCCCTGTGCTTTTTAGCTCCAAGCTAGCACTCTCCTGCTTAAGCCACAGTGCCACTTTTGTTTTTCTTGTGATTTATTGGAGCTAAGAGTCTCATGGTCTGTCTTCCCCGGGCTGGCATTTAACTGTGATCCTCAGGTCTCAGCCTCCTGAGTAGCTAGAATTACAAGAGTGAGCCACCAGAGCTTGGCTGAATGCACTCTTGGATATCACAAAATTTGATATGTTCCTAAATACCTTTCCCTTTCATCTTTTTTCTTTTTTTTTGCTGTCATTTATGAGGCATTTATTATTTATACCTGGAAGAAACATTGTATACTTGTGTTTAGTTTTCCATTTCATAACTAGATAATGAAGAGTTGGTTTAAAATATGTATTAGTCAAACACAACTGAGTTATTTCTAACTGTCTTTGAAATATAAAGAAAACTATATCTACATGCAACTTTGTTTATGAGCATAGGAAGTTTTAATCTCATAATTTGGTTATGATATCAATTTAGATCACCTCAGAGAAAACAAAAGTATGTGTTCTCATGAAAACCCCAATCAATTATTTTAGCATGCCTCTTAATTTTTCTATCCCATTTTTCTTGTCTTCTGTTCCTTAGTTGTAAGGGGATGTCATTTGTAGATGGGCCATGGAAGAAATGTCAGGAAACACAGAAAAGCCAATCCGGCCATAACTATATAGTTTATAGTTATATAGTCCATCTAAACTGTTCAGCCATGTACACATAGATAAATCCAACTACTGCAGAAAAAAGAATAATTCCTTGAAACATCTGTTCAGCTAGCTTTCCTTGTAATCCTGGCTGTAGGCCAGCGTCCAGCCTGCAAGGGCTGTGGAGGTGGTCAACCTGAGGCATCATGCACACGTGTATGGTTAGCTGTCAGGCAAACTGGGGGACAGGAGCAAAGGCTCAGGTCTGATAAACGTTCTAAGCCAAACTTTCCCAGCTTAACTGCTGTTGGTGCAGGCTGCATCTTAGTGGCGATGGCGTTTTCTCAGCCTCCTTTCATTCTTTTCTAATACCTGAAAGGGCACCAAGTTAGACATTTTAAAGTATCTCCTCACTTGTCCTACTTTCACCTATGGAATCTTGTAGAAGTCCAGTAGTGTCCAAGTCTGGGAAGATTTTAATCCTGATGAATCTGTAAATGCTATAGACTTAGTCTTTCATACAATAGTAGTTTGGGATCTCAAACTTCCTAAAGAGGCAAATGAAGGGATCTGTAAATGCGGTCCAACTTCCATATTGAACCTCATATATATCAAATCCCAGAATCAAGTTATGTAAAAGATCATGCTTTTAAAAAAATCTCAATAGTAAAATCCAAGCCCAAAACAAATTGTAGTTCTTGAAAATAAGCCTACATAATAAGCATAGAATTTTGAGGAGTTTTTAAAAACTTAAGATTTTGATGGACTGAATGCTTATTTCTCTGCCAATGAATATGTTAAAATATTACCCTAATCAGGATGGAATGCAAATATTTTACTTATGTTTGTAAATAGGAATAGGTAAGGACATGAAGGGAATTTGTTATCAATAAGATTCAGAAACTTACTTAAGCCATGAGAGAGCTTGCTTTATCCCCACTTCCACATGCACCACAGTACAAACCTGTCCCTTAAATATGGAATAGACTTTCATGAGACATCAAGTATTCAGTTGTCTTTATCTCAGAGTAACAATTTCCATGTGTGTGAAAAAACTTTTTTTTTGCTGGGCACCAGTGTTTCACGCTTGTAATCCTAACTACTCAGAAGTCTGAGATCTATCTATCATGGTTCAAAGTCAGCACAAGTAGGAAAGTCCCCGTGGGATATTAACCTCTAATTTACCACTCAAAGCCAGAAGAGATGCCTTGTTTCAAGTAGTAGAATGCTAGCTTTGAGTACAAAGAGGCTCAAGGACAACACTCAAGTCCTGTGTTCAAGCCAGGGAATTAAAAAAAATAAAATTAAAACTTGGGTTTGAGTCAATCAGTTTAGGGTATGTGGTTGTATGGGAGGTCAGGCTAACAAATTTTCAATTTAAGAACATCTTTCAGGAGCAAAGTGTCATTTAGATATGATTCAATAGCAAGCTCTGCTCACACACCCAAAATAGTGAACAACACTTCCTGAAATATCAACCAGAACAAGAGTTCAAATATTAGGTGGGGGAAATGTATTTTCATTCATGTAACACAGACAAAGGGATCCATTCAACTCTAAGTAATTCATTCTTAACAGAGGGACATCCAACCTGAGGGATGAGGAAAGAATTGTGAGCAAACTCTACATTTAATCCCAGTTCCAAGGTCACTATGATAAAAAGCAGTAATAACTATTACCTTCACAATATTTTTAGATTGAGATAGTGGTTAGAAAAGAAAACAGAGGACTAAAAAGTATTAAAGTACATTTGTTTCTATTCTGTCATGTTTGTGCATTCATTCCTATGTATGTATGTGTGCACATTTTAAGGAAATTAATATAAGGAAGTAAAGATGAATTGTTCAAAGAAAGAAACAATAGTGGGAACATCAGAATTCAAATGAGAATATGAACTTTTTCAACTTTTTCAACATATAGTGTATATATATATAAATATATATGGACATTTAAAATTTCTCAACTTATTGCAGTTAGGTTAGTGATATCTTCTATACAGAAGAAAATAGTTACCTTGAAGGAAGTCTAATCAAACATGTAAATATGGTTGACTAAACTGAAAGCAAGGATAAGGACATGTGAAAGAAGTTTTGTCAAAAGTTGACAACAGTATATATAATAGTAAATATTAGTGTTTTGTGGATTCAATAAATGGTTGAGGATGCCAACAAGTTAAAATGCTTGTTCTAATAAGTAATGACAGTATTTAAAATTCTATGTACACAAGGATAAAAATATATACTAAGATACAAAAACATAAAATGCTAATCAAATTTTTGTCAATGACATCTACACATCTATAGCAAGCTATTGTATGATCAAGCTGTCAAAAGTGAATTTTGTATGGAAGATTCTCTAGATTAGGAGAGACATGGAACCCATAACACTTAGGTGTGCCCCTGTTCCTCTAACAGTTGACTCCTAAATATAATACATACATACCAGCAGGGCATGGTAGAAGTCCTTAGGAAGTCCTTACAGTACTGAAAAAATGCATTTTATCCACCAAGATTACTGTACCTTGCTAAGGTATTTTTCACAAGTGAATGATAAAGGACAAATGCACGAAAATACTTCCAGAGTGGTGCAATTAAAAGAATAAACCTCCACCATACATATCCGACAAAACTACTGAAAACTTTTAGTCCAAAAAAATACAAACATTATCGAACAAGAAAAATACATAGAATGTATAAAAGTTTCTAGTAAGACAGT
The DNA here is from genome assembly GCF_024711535.1 of Dipodomys merriami. Lineage (NCBI taxonomy): Eukaryota > Metazoa > Chordata > Mammalia > Rodentia > Heteromyidae > Dipodomys > Dipodomys merriami. The sequence continues at coordinate 32,411 of NW_027202996.1, read as the reverse complement.
AGACTGGTAATGGCAGAATTTTAAATTCTGGGTGGATATCTGGCTGGTAGGTTTTTAACTCTGTCATTTCAGTGCCTGGGACAGGGAGTTTCCTTGACTCTCTCCATGTACTGACCCGATTCATGTGTGGACCAGCTCAGGTGCCATTACAACATGTCATATGTCTCCATGTTCATGTCCTGTCTCCTGTCTCCTGGCTGTTCTCTGGTCAACATGGCATCCAAATTCATTCAGCAATCCATTGGAGCTGAATTGGTTTGTTATATTGTTTTTGTCCTTTGTTTCCTCTGTGGTCTGTTTCCTGTGTTGTGTATTTGCTGGCTGCAGGTCTTTGAAATTAGCCACCTGTACAACATTAGCATTCCAATAAAAACTCTTTTATCACCTCTGATCGAGCCTCCATGGTCAAAACTATTTCCATTAGAAAGTGCAACAAGCACCAGAGTAGCCCAAAAGGAAATGTAAATAGGAAAGGGACAACATAATATTCATTCCTTAATCTTGATCCTAACACAGGGAGGTGATGTGACTATAGGCCATGGAAGAAAATTCTGCCCTTGCCCCTCAAGCACTTGTCTATCTCTGGGATTGTGTACACACCATCTGCTACTAGCAGATAGTCTTGTGTGTCCCTTTCCCATCCCTTCCCAGCATCTCCCCCACCCAATCCTCACCCGCCACCGAAGTTGAAAAGTTCATTTTCGACATGACAACTTGTATTTCTCATTGTTGCAACGGGTCCACCTGTATCCTTATTTAAGGGAGTTGTTTTTCCCCTTCCATTGCACAAATTATATCGACATCAAATAGTGAAAGCAGGGTTTATACTGTGGGGGAGGGACATACAAAGCAACAAAGAAATAATTTCATAAATGCGTTAGAAACAAAATGCATGAAAGAAAAAAATACAAAATTTAAATACATATCTTAGGGTTCATTTTCCTAACATCACCTTATCTGAACTTTTCTGCTTGATTCATACATATTCGAGATATTGCAAATAAGGGAAACCATGGGACCTGTTTCTTTGGTCTTGGCTTACTTCATTTAATATAATTTTTTCCAAGTCTTTCCATTTCCTAAAAAATGGGGCAATGCCATTCTTTCTGATGGAGGCATAGAATTCCATTGTGTATATATACCACATTTTCTTGATCCATTCATCTACTGAGCGGCATCTGGGTTGGACCATATCTTAGCTCACCAACAACGAAGTAAGGTTCCCTTCTGTCCACATCCACTCCAACATCGGTTGTTATTAGAGTTCTTGATTTTTGCCATTCTAACTGGTTTGAGGTGGTATCTTAATGTAGTTTTTATTTGTATTTCTTTTATGGCTAGGGAGGTTGAGCATTTCTTCATGTGTCTATTGGCCATCCTTCTTTCTTCTTCAGAGAAGTTTCTCTTTAAGTCTTTAGCCCACTTAATTATTGGGCATTTGTTTCTTTGAGGATTTGTTGTAGGGGGATTTAATTTTTTGAGTCCCAAGTATATTTTAGATATGAGACCCTTGTCCGTTGTATGGCTAGTGAAGATCTTCTCACAATCCTTAGGCTTTCTACTGATCTTGCTAGCTATGTCCTTTGCCATGCAGAAGCTCTGCAACTTCATGCAATCCCATTTGTCCAACCTTTCTTTGATTCATTTTGTTTCCGGGTCTCTATTAACAAAATTTCGGCATGCGCCAAGGAAACCTAGGGTTTCTCCTATTCCATCCTGTAATGTTTTCAGAGTGTCTGCTTTGACATCCAGGTCTTTGATCCATTTGGAGTTGATTCTGGTGCAGGGTGATATATAAGGATCTAGCTTAACTTTGTACAAGTAGTTAACCAATTTTGTCAGCACCATTTACTGAAGAGGCTGTCTTTCTTCCATTCTATTTTTTTAGCTATAGGTCTGTAAGTTCATTTCTGGGTTTTCAATTCTATTCCATTGGTCCTGAGGTCTGTTCTTGTGCCAATACCAAGCTGTTTTGAATACTATGGCTTTATAGTAGAGTTTGAAGTTTGGTATTGATATTCCTCCAGCAGTGTTCTTTCCGTTGAGGAGTGTTTTTGCTATTGGGGGTCTTTTATTGTTCCATATGAATTTTTGGATTGCCTCTTCTATTTCCTTGAAGAATGAGGTTGGAATTTTGATAGATATCGCATTGAATTTGTAGATAGCCTTGGGAAGTATTGCCATTTTTAAGATGTTAATCTTTCCAATCCAGGAGCATGGGAGTTTTTCCCATTTTTTAAGTTCTGTTTTGATTTCCTTTTTCAAGCTTTTTAAGTTTTCATCATCGAGGTCCTTCACTAATTTGGTTAAGTTAATTCCTAGGTATTTTATTTTTTGTGGCGCTATTACAAATAGAGTTGCTTTCCTAATTTCAGCCACACTTTTCTTATTGTTGGCATACAGAAAAGCCATTGATTTTGGGGGGTTAATTTTTACCCTGCTACTTTGCCAAAGTTTTGAATCAGCTTGATTAATTTGGGAGTGGAGTCTATGGGATTCTTTAAGTACAAGATTATGTCATTTACAAAGAGAGATACTTTTATTTCTTCTTTTCCTATTTGGATCCCCTTTATGTTTGCATCTTGTCTTATTGCTGTAGCTAGGCATTCTAATACTAGATTGAAGAGAAGTGGAGAGAGTGGACATCCTTGTCTTGTTCCTGAGTTAAGAGGGAATGGATTTATTTTTTCACCATTAAATACAATTTTCTCCTTTCTCCTTCACAAATTAAAACATCAAATACAGTGAAACCAGGTGTTATACCGTGAGGGAAGGCCATACCAAGCAACAAACAAATCACCTTATAAATATGTTAGAAACAATTGCATGAAAGCAAAAATATTTGAATCCTTATCTTGGAGTTCCTTTCACCTAAAATCAATTTATCTGACCTTTCCTGCTTGTCTCAGACATATACTAGTTATTGCAAACAAGGGAAATCATGGGCCCTATGTTTTTTTGGGCCTGGCTTTCTTCACTTAATATAATTTTTTCCAAGTCTTTCCTGCCACAGCACACCACCAGCTACAGACCTCGTGAGTAACCCAACTGGGTCTAATATCTGGGGGTGGCAATTCCATGTGGAATCCCAAAGCCCTCTGACCCAAATCCACTTCCAAAATAAGGGATCATACCAGAACAAAACACGGCCATAAGCTTTGTTCCTAAGGCTGGTGTGACTACCTGGAAAAGCCTAGGACACAGCTGCAGGCCTATGATAGCAGTCTACAAACCTGAAACCCCCAAAACTCTCTGCCACCAGACCTGAGAGTGTGACTCTAGATAACAGGCACCCTCTCCCATCAAAAGGCTATCTACTCCCAACCAAGCCACAAGGAAAGTTGACTACAGCAAGACATACAATGTTCTATCAGGAATCTGCTCTGAGATCTATGGGGAGACTAAAGCTCCCCTAAAGAACTCCCCAAAATCAATTCTTCAATTTTTATTCTTGTTTTTGTTGTTTTGTTAGGTTTTATGTCTGATCTTTTGTTGGTTGTTTTTATTTCTACGTGTTATTTAAGTGTACTATTTAAGTGTATTGTGATTTAGGATTTGCTATTTCTCTTAAAGCTTCTATTTTTCATTATTATTCGGTTTCTTCTTCCACTTTCTGATCTAATTTGTCAGATTTTTATTCTTTATTTTCTTCTAACTCTCCCTTTCTCCTCTCTCTCCACATTATACTAATACTCCATCAGAGCTACCCTGCCTAGTTCTATACACAAAGTATGGCCTCCTTCTACATGTGTAAACAATAATTACAGGAGTTAACTTAGATTAAGCGACTCTCTAATAATATTTGAAAAATCTTTCTCTAATCTCAGCAAGTTTCCAAATACACTTCTTTTTCTTACCTTCATCTCGATCTCTAAGCTACTCCCTACATAAACTTTCTTCAAATTCTTTTCCACCTCTGACACTTGATAACAAGGTCTTTATTCTCATCGTACTACATACATATACCCCTCTCCCAAGCTATTCTTATCCCTTTACTATCATTATACCCAAGTTCTCTTCTGAACTTGAAATCATATCTCTCCAATCCTAACCCTTCAATTCTCCATCTGCTCCAGCCCACTGATTCCTAACGGTTAATATATGAACCAACTTACATTTGGTTCTATATTTGACCACAAAATTGGTTCCAGTTGACTATTTTGAGTACAAGGGGACCATCTTGTTAACTCTAAGGAGCAGACTACTTATCACCCAAACCCAGGTTGTCACAAGTTACAACTATACATAATCTTGTCCCTGAAGCCACAATATCCCTCTCCAAGCAAAGAAAAAGAGAGCTAAATAGGAAAACACTTACACATAACTTTGAAACCTTAAGATCTATACATGTACATGACACTGGGTTGGCTCCGGTCCCCCCTCCCCCAAAAAAAGACTGTCCTACTGTCATACCAATGTGATTCTTGTCTCCAAATGGGTAGAACAAACTGCAGAAACACAAGGAATATGGTTAATCAAAAACCTCAAAACTATTTCCACACAAACAAGCTACAGAACAGTCCCAGAATAACCTAGAGGATAATGTTCATGATAGATTAACTGCAAGGCTAGTAAACCTGCTGAATGAAAAATTGGATACCCTGAATAGGTTATTCTGAGAGTGTGATGAGGCCAACCAGAAGCTAATAGATGACTTCATGGCCTCCAGAAATAAAAAGATAAAGGAACTCCAGCAGAGGAATAAAGAAGCTAATGAAAAGATAAGGACCCAGATTAAGGAGTGGAAAGAAAAGTCTGGCAACCAATGCCAGAAGGTAAGGCAATCTATTCAAGACTTAAAAGAAAACTTTAATAAGGAGTTGGCCACCATTAAGAAAGAACAGCAATAAGAAGGGTGATAGAAAGTGAAGTAAAATGTCTTCAAAGAAGAATGGAGGAGGCTGAAGAAAGAATGTTGGATGCTGAAGACAGTTTAGACCAGCCATTCCATTGTGACATCACAAACTCTCCAGTGTGACATATCATTGTCATTATGACACCATAAGCTCAATTTGACATCACAATATGACAATGACATCATAGCATTATGACATTACATTTTCACTGTGGCATCATATACAAACTGTGAATGCCTATTCTGGGATTGATTTCTATTTCAAATATGTCATATGGGTTGATATCAGAAACCCATTGTGACCTCATAGCCATTGTGAGATCACAATCCATTTGTCACATCACATTGCCATTATGATATTACTAACATACTGTGACTTCACAAAAATGTTTTGTCCTCATAAATTTTGTAACATGTTACCATTTTGATATCTGAGGCACTTTGTGAGCACACAAATTGTTTTCGACCTCATAATTTTTAAGGTATGACATGTGATATCAGAAATCCACTGTGACATGACCATTGTGTCATTATACTGCCAGACGTCATGACCGTAATATCACATTGTGACACCACCAAACTCTTAGTACTTCATCAATGTTGTGACAACAAATAACTTTGGAGATATCACAGTCCCTATGTGAACTCATATACTTATTTTGAACAAATGAGTTCCAGCATTCCATTTTGACATCACCAACCCACTGAGACAACACAAAGTATTGTGACATTAACACTAGTATGGCATTCTGAACTAATTGTGACATCAAACATTATTTTGAAATGATATTGTGACATCACTATGCCATCATGATATCACTGTCCCATTGTGTCTTCAAAAATCTAGTATGAGCTCATAACATTTTAGAAAATTCTTGCTGTTTGCGACTTCAAGCTCCTTCTGTGAATGTCTATTTTTACTGTAAACTACTATCAATTAAATTTGGACATATTGTGATTTTACAAACTCCTTGTGACATCAGAAACCCATTGTGACCTCATCACCACTGTGACATCACAAAACAAATTGGAATTTAGAATGCCTTTATGACTCATCAAACCATTGTGACATCACAAACTTATTGTGACCTGATGACCAGTATGGCATCACCAACTAATTGTGACATCAATGATCATTACATAACTATGATGTCACAATGACAATGTGAGGTCTTAGTGCTATGATGTCATTATATTTTCTGAAACCACAATGAGGGGATGAACCACTGGTGATGATTTCTCAAAGGGTATGTGGTGTTACAATTGCATCTCTGATCTCAATTGTCATGAGTTCACAACGAGGATATGTGTATTGAAAGGAACTGTGATGTCACAAAGGCCATTTTTTTAAAGGTGCTCAGATGTCATAATAGTTTTGGACTGTCACAGTGTTGATGAAGTCAGAATGGGATTGTGATGTCACAACTAGTTTCTAGTATCACAATAAAATTGCAATTTCAATTGCTTCTAGTACAAAATGAGAATACGAGTTCACAAAGGAGCTTGAAGCTCCAAATCCATTGAGTTTTGTAAAATGTTATGAGTTCATACGAGGTATTTTAAAACACAATGGGACAACTATATCACAATGGCAATGTGATGTCACACTATCATATCATAATAATGTTTTTGTCACAGTTATTTGGTGATTCAATAATAGTAATGAGGTAATAATAGCTTTGTGATGTCACAATGGGTTGGTAATGTCAAAATGGCATGCCAAATCACAATTGTCATTAACTCACAATGAATATATGAGATCACAAAAGGACTATGATATCTACAACAGCATGTGTCACAAATGTTCTGAATTCCTAAGCGATATTAGATTTCACAATGTGCACAATAGTCATGTCTGGCAGTATCATATCACAGTGGTCATGATGTCACAGTGGATTTGTAATATCACATCACACCTGAAATATTTTGAAATAAAAAAAAGAATATGAGCTCACAAAGAGCCACCGATATAACAATGGCTGCATGCCAAAAAATTACAGAGGCAGGACAGGTTGGTGATCTCAAAGTGGGTTAGTGATATCACAATGGCAATGTGATGTCATAAGGGGATTGTGTTGTGACAAGGGTTATGAGTTCACAATAGGTTTCTGCTATCAACACACATGCCACATTTGAATTAGAATGAAATCACAGAATAAGCACTGCCAATGTATCTATGGTATCACAATGTCAATCTGATGTCATAATGCTACGATGTAATTGTAGTTTGTTGATATCACAATGAGCTGATGGTGTCATAATGACAGTGTCATATCATACTGGTGATAATGTCATGGAGGGTTTGTGATGTTACAATGGCATGTCTGTTCTCAATTGTCCTGAGTTCATGATGATATGGGTACACAAAGCAATTGTGATGTTACAAATGCCATGTGTTTTTTCAAAGGTGTTAAGAGGTCAAAATAAGTTTGGGTTGTCACAATGTAATCATGATGTCACAATAGCAATGTGATGTCACAGAGGTAATGAGGTAACTTGGGTTTGTGACATCAAAAAGAGTTTTTAATATCAGAATATGTCCAATATCAATTGCTACTATTTCACTATGAGGATACGAGTTAACGAGGAACTTGAAATCCCAAAGGTCATGAATTTTCTAAAATGTTATGAAGTCTTAATCAGATTGTGAAAACTCAATGGGACAATGATATCACAATGGCAATGTGATGTGAAAATATCATGTCTTAACAATGTACTGATGTCACAATTGGGTGGTGATGCCATAGTGGTGATGAGGACACAATGGTTTTGAGATGTTACAATGGGTTGGTGATGTCACTATAGCATGCCGGATCTCAATTTTCATTTTTTAAATGAGTATATGAAATCACAAGGGGACTGTTATATCTCCAAAGGCATGTGTTGTCACAAATGTTCTTCAGTCCTAACAGGTTTGTGATGTCACAATAGTTTAGTGATATAACAATGGCAACGTGATATCACAATGGGTTTGTGATTTCACAGTGGTTATGAAGTCACAATGGATTATTGATGTCACAATGAGTTGGTAATTTCCCAATCACACCCAAATTCAAATGCTAGTAGTTCACAATGAGGATAGGAGTACACAGCTAAAGCTTGAAATCCCAAAGGCTATACATTTTCTAAATTATTGTGAAGTCACAACTGATTTGTGAAAACCCAATGGGACAGCGATATCACAATGGCAATATGATGTCACAATATCATGCCATAATAATGTTTTGATATCACAATTGGTTATGCCATACTGGTGGTGTAACAATATGTTTGTGAAATCACAATCAGTTGGTAATATCACAATGGAATGGCAGACCTCATTTACATTAATTCACAATGAGTATATGAGTTCAAAAAGAGACTTTGAAGTCTCCAATGGCATGTGTTATCACAAAAGTGATGAAGTCCTTACAGGTGTGGGATGTCACAATTTGACACTATACTCAGAACACCTAGCAGTGTGATGTTACAATGGTCATGAAGTCACAGTTTCTGATATCATGTCATACTTGATATATAATGAGGTCAAAAAACAGATTATGAGCTCACAAAGGTTTAAGATATAACAATGGCAGCAGGTCAAAAGTATATGAGGACAGGATAGATTTGTGATGTCACAATGGGTTAGTGATATCACAATGGTAATGTGATGTCACACTGGATATGAAGTGACAATGGGTTTCTGATGTCAAAATTCATGCCACTTTTGAAATAGATTGAAGTCACAGAATAGGACTTCACAATGTGTCTAGGACATCACCATGACAAAGTGATGTCAAATGGCTATGATCGTCATTGTAGATTGGTGATGTCACAATGAGTTTGTGTCATAAAGACAATGGGATGACAATCGACCTGATGTCCCAAGGGGTGTGTGATGTTACATTTTCATGTGCACATCTCAACTGTTAGTTCACAATGAAGATACGGGTACACAAAGGAAGTGGGATATCACAAGGATCATGTGTTTATTTTTTTTAAAGATTCTAACAAGTCATAATAGATTTGTCATTTCACAATGTGATCTTGATGTCACAATGGCAATGTCATGTCCCAATTGGTTTGTTATGTCACAATGGTGATGAGGTTACTTTTGGTTTGTGATGTCACAACGATTGTAATATCACACTCACAGGTCAAAATTCAATTGCTGCTAGTTCACAATGAGTATACACTGTATGCGCTTCAGGTCCAAGGGTCATGAATTTACTAAAATGTTATGAGGTCCTATTATACGTTTTTGAAAAATGATAGGACAGTAGTATCACAATACAATGTGATGTCACTATATCAAGACATAATAATGTTTTGATATCACATTTAGTTGGTGGTGCCATAATATTGATGAGGTTAAAATAGGTGTATATCACAATTTTCTGGCATTGTCACAATTAAATTCTAGATCTCAATTGTCTTTAACTCACAATGAGTATATGAGTTCGCAAAGGGACTATGATGTCTCCAAAGACATATGTTATGACAAATGTGACGTCCTAAAAGTTTTGTGATGTCACAATGTGATACAAAGGTCAGGACCTCTGGCAGTGTGATATCTCCGTGATCTGAGGGCACTGTTGATTTCTGATATCACATTTCATACTTGAAGTGTCATGAGGTCAAACACAGATAATGAGTTCTTGACATCTGACAGTGGGATGTCTCCGTGGTCTGAGGTCACTGTTGATTTCTGATATCACATTTCATACTTGAAGTATCATGAGTTCAAACACAGATTATGAGTACACAAAATTCCTGATACCACAATGAATGCATGACACAAAAATTATGAGGATAGGACAGATTTGTTATGTCAGAGTGGGTTATTGAAATCACAATAACAATGTGATATGAAAAAGGGATTGTGATGTCACAAAGCTAATGGAGTCACAATGGGTTTCTGACATCAACCAACATGCCACATTTGAGACAGAATGGAATCACAGAATAGGCATTCACAATGTTTCTAGGATGTCACAATGACAATGTGATGTCAAAATACAGATATAATTGTAGTTTTGTGACATTTTATTTAACAATTCATCTACAGAGGGGCAGCTGGGTTGGTTGTATATATAAATTATGGTGAATAATGCTGCAATAAAACATAGTTGTGTTGGTAGATTTCTTATGGCCTTGTTTCTGATTCTTTGGGTAAATGCTCAAAAGTGGGATGCTGGGTCAAAGGGGAGCTCTATGTGGATCTGTGGAGGGATCTTCATACTGCTTTCCAATATGAAGTTTCCACTCCCAGCAACAATGCAGTAAAGTTCCCTTTTGGACACATTCCCAACAGCATCGTTATTATTAGATTTTTTTTTATGTTGTTGGTCATGTGGCCTGAACCATTGGACTGGGTGCTGTCCCTCAGGTCTTCAGCTGAAGGCTAGCGCTCTTCCGTTTGAACCACAGAACCACTTCCAACTTTTTCTGCTTATGTGGTGCTGAGGAATTGAACTCAGGGCCTCATGCATGCAAGGCAAACACTCTACCACTGAGCCACCTTCCCGGCCACCAGATTTCTTGATTGTAGCCATTCTAATAGGAGTGAGGTGGAATCTCATTTTTTTTGGAAGAACAAAGGAAAGGTTTACTGCCAATAAGGGGACAGGCAAGTCCCCATCTTACCAGGTAAGAGGAAGTGAGAAGTGCTGGCTATTGTCTCAGGTGACCTTTTACTAATCCCATGTAGTAAAGGCAGCAATGATCAGCCCCTACCCCTTTCCCTGAGAGATCACGTTGTGGGATTTTTATATCATTTTAATAGAGTAAGAAATTATATAAATTATTGTTTTGTATTTTCTTTTATTGTATATATTTTTATTGTAAAGGTACTCTATAGAGGGATTATAATTACATGAGTAAGGTAATGAATACATTTCTTATTGAACATTGTTACCCCCTCCTTTGTTGTTATCCTACCATCCCCTCCCTCCCCACCTCCTCCACTCTTTCATCTCCCCTAAGTTCCTTTTCTACATAGTGTCTTGTACATATCATTGCTACAATGGGTCAACTTCTATCCTTATTTATGCATTATGTTATTTCCCTTTCCCTCCCTAAATTAGAAAAATGTATACACAAGATGCAGGGCACCAGAAACATTGAAAACAGCAGATATTCCATGGGGTAAAATATTCATAAGAAACTATCAGCACATTATAAATACATTAAAAACAATAGCAAGGAAGATAAAACTACTTGTGTCCTTATCTTGGGGTTCACTTCGCTAGTTTCATCTTACATGGTCATATGTACATAGTTTTTTTTTACCTTTTCTGCTTGTTCTAGACAAATACTAGTAATTGCAAATAAGGGAAACCATGGGATCTCTGGTTATTTAGGCCTGTCTTAGTTCCCTTAATATAAATTATTCCAAGCCTTTCCATTTCATAACAAATGGGGCCGAGGCATTCTTTCTGATGGAGGTATAGAATTCCATTGTATATATATTCTGAGGTCAAAGTATGTAAAAACACAATTGAACAGTGATATCACAATGGCAGTGTGATGTCAAAATATCATGTCATGATTTGATGTAACAATTAATTGGTGAGGCCATACTGGTCATAATAGGTTTGTAATGTCACAAAGGGTTGGTGCTGTCACAATGGCATGATGGGTCTCAATTTTCTTTAATTCACAATGAGTATATGTGTTCACAAAGGTACCGTGGTGTCTCCAAAGGCATGTGTTGTCTCAAATGTTCTCAAGTCCTAACTGGTTTGTATTTTCATAATATAACACAATGGTCATGATATCTGGCACTGTGATGTCATAATGTTCAAGATGTCACAGCAGAATTTTAGTATCACATGTCATATTTGAAATATTATGAGGCTAATACCAGAATATTAGCTCATAAAGGGCCTAAGATGCCAAAACAGATGCATGTTGCAAAATTTATGAGTACAGGACAGGTTTTTTTTTTATTAATAGGTTTTTTTATTGTGAAAATACTGTTCAGAGAGGTTACAATTACATGAGCAAGGTAATGAGTACATTTCTTTTTTTTTAATATTATTTTATTTTATTTCAGAACATACTGTACAGAGGGGCTACAATTACATGGGCAGGATAATGCATACATTTCTTACCAAGCATTGCAGCCTCCTCCTTTGTTTACCCTTCACCTCCCTTCCCAGCCTCCCCCCTCCCCCCACCCAATTATACCCCCTCCCCCCCCACACCGACATTGTAAAGCTGGTTTTGACATGACATTTTGTACTTCTCATTGTTGCAACAGGTCCACCTGAATCCTTAAACGACTTGTTTGCCCCCATCTCCTCCACATGTTATACTGACATCAAATATAGTGAAAGCGGGGGTTACACTGTGGGGGAGGGACATACAAAGCAACAAAGAAATAATCTTATAAATGCGTTAGAAACATATGCATGAAACAAACGAAAACATTAAAATACATATTTAAGGGTTCATTTTCCTAACATCACATTATCTGACCTTTTCTGCTTGACTCATACCTATACTAGATATTGCAAATAAGGGAAACCATGGGACCTATGCTTCTTTGGGCCTGCCTTACTTCACTTAATATAATTTTTTCCAAGCCTTTCCATTTCCTAACAAATGGGGCAATGTCATTGTTTCTGATGGAGGCATAGAATTCCATTGTGTATATATACCACATTTTCTTGATCCATTCATCTACTGAGGGGCATCTGGGTTGGTTCCATATCTTAGCTATGGTAAATAATGCTGCAATAAACATAGTTGTGCTGGTAGCTTTAGTGTGGTCTTGTTTGTAAACATTTGGGTAAATGCCCAAAAGTGGGATTGCTGGATCATAGGGGAGATCTATGTGAAGTCTTTTGAGCGACCTCCATACTGCTTTCCAAAGTGGTTGAACAAGTTTACATTCCCACCAACAATGAAGTAAGGTTCCTTTCAGGACAGGTTTTTGATGCCACAATAGTTTAGTAATATCACAATGACAATGTGATGTCACAAAGTGATTATGATGTCACAATGGTTACGAGTTCAAAATGGGTTTCTGATATCAACCCACACACTTTCTTTTTACAGATAATCTCTTTGCTTTTGCTTGTTCCTAAATGTAGAAAAGACCGTCTCGGTTTCCTACCACGATTTCACAAACATGAAAAGTGAGATCTCCTCAGGGAATCAGGTTCTTTTTTTTGGGGGGGGGTCCAGTCGAGGGGCTTGAACTCTGAGCCTTGGCACTGTCCCTCAGCTCCTATTTTCAAGGCTAGTGCTCTACCACTGGAGCCACAGAGACACTTCCGGCTTTTTTCTTTTTGCTTATGTGGTGCTGAGAATCAGGGACTCAGTTTCTTTGTATAAAGTATATTTCTAGTTGTAAAGATTCTTCAAGTGAGTAACTTCATAATTTCCTTAATTTTAATGAAAAGGAAGACAGAAAGGTTATTGGTGAAGTCTCAAGATTAAATCAGTGGTATATCAAATTAAGTGTAGAGAATTTGAAAAGGTAAATCAGAGATAGGAGGTCTAATCTTATTCAAGTGATCTTTGATCAAGTCAGCAAAACCTTACATGAATTAAGACTGTCTGACCTGTTCATGCCTTTCTGGCCACTATTTTCCTTCCCTAGACTCTTGGATTTTCCTCCTCTATGTTAGTTCTATTTTTGTTGTCTACTGCTGCCTCTGGTTTGCTAACCTCTTGAGAAAATTCTTTTCCAGGACTTCTTCAGTGTTTCCCTTCCTGCTAATTCTTTCCCTTCTTAAAAAGTAGTCCTTTTCACTTTTTTTTTGTTGTTGTTGGTTGTGGGGCTTGAACACTGGGCCTGGGCGCTGTCCTTCAGCTCTTCAGCTCAAGGCGAGCGCTCTACCACTTGAGCTACAGCGTCACTTCCCAACAACAAATCCTCAAAGAAACAACTGCCCAATAAATAAGTGGGCGAAATAATTAAAGAGAAGCTTCTCTGAAGAAGAAAGAAGGATGGCCAATAGACACATAAAGAAATGTTCAACATCCCTAACCATAAAAGAAATGCAAATCAAAACAACATTGAGATATCACCTCACTCCAGTTAGAACAGCAAAAATCAAGAACTCTAACAACAACAGATGCTGGAGGGGATGTGGACAGAAAGGAACCTTACTTCATTGTTGGTGGGAATGTAAACTTGTTCAACCACTTTGGAAAGCAGTATGGAGGTTCCTCAAAAGACTTCACGTAGAACGCCCCTATGATCCAGCAATCCCACTTTTGGGCATTTACCCATATGTTACAAACAAGACCACACTAAAGCTACCAGCACAACTATGTTTATTGCAGCATTAATTACCATAGCTAAGATATGGAACCAACCCAGATGCCCCTCAGTAGATGAATGGATCAAGAAAATGTGGTATATATACACAATGGAATTCTATGCCTCCATCAGAAACAATGACATTGCCCCATTTGTTAGGAAATGGAAAGGTTTGGAAAAAATTATATTAAGTGAAGTAAGGCAGGCCCAAAGAAACATAGGTCCCATGGTTTCCCTTATTTGCAATATCTAGTATAGGTATGAGTCAAGCGGAAAAGGTCAGATAATGTGATGTTAGCAAAATGAACCCTTAAATATGTATTTTAATGTTTTCGTTTCTTTCATGCACGTGTTTCTAATGCATTTATAAGATTATTTCTTTGTTACTTTGTACGTCCCTCCCCCACAGTGTAACCCCCGCTTTCACTATATTTGATGTCAGTATAACATGTGGAGGAGATGGGTACAAACAAGTCGTTTAAGGATTCAGGTGGACCTGTTGCAACAATGAGAAGTACAAAATGTCATGTCAAAACCAGCTTTACAATGTCGGTGGGGGGGGGGAGGGGGGTATGATTGGGTGGGGGGAGGGGGGGCTGGGAAGGGAGGTGAAGGGTAAACAAAGGAGGAGGCTGCAATGCTTGGTAAGAAATGTATGCATTATCCTGCCCATGTAATTGTACCCCCTCTGTACAGCATGTTCTCAAATAAAATAAATAAAAAAAAGTAGTCCTGAATTCTCTTGTGATATTATTTTCCTGTTTATTTCCCTACTTTCTTAACTAAGTCCTAAGAAAACTTTTAGTGTCCTTTATTCCTCGTCCTCTATTACCTTTTCATCAGTTTCTCTCTGAGGTCTAGCTCCTTAGAAGCAGACTTTGGGACATGGATTCAAATGCAAATAGCTTACATGGAAAATGATCCTGGGTCATACAATAGGAGAGGCACAACAGTGAGATAGGAAGAAGGCATCCATTGATGGCATGCAGTCAGAACATCATTTTTATGCTGATGATTTCCAAATATTTGTCTCCAGCTTGTATCTCAACTTCAGAGTCCAAGTTCACAAATCTTCTGAAACCCAACTGCTACAAACATTGGCATAAGGAAAACATTCAAGACCTAGCACTCCTAATCCCTGAATATGTTGACATTGAGTAAGTTACTTCTCCAAGTTCCAGGCAATGCTTATGCAAGAACAGGGACAATAACAGTGCCATCAATACAAATGTCTTAATTATGAAATGAGGTTGTTTATGTTAAGTAGTAAAAGGAGTGCCTATTACACCGGAAGCAGTAAGTACTCACTCAGGATCTGCCATTGCTGATGTTATGATAACTTTCTCCACAAACCGATTTCTTTCTTTCTTTTTAAGAATTCGAAAGTCACCATTTATTAACTCCAAATGAAATAATGTCTCTAGTCACTGTCTTTGAGATTTGCATGTGCCATTAAGAGAGATGTTTATGAGGAAACTTTAAAGTTGGTAAATCGATGGCACTGACATCACTGACATCTAGAGGTCTATATTAACATCTCTCCACAAACTAATTTACTGTTACACATTCCATGTCTTTATTAATAGCAATTCCATCTATCACTTGCATCAGAAATTTTAAAGTGCTCCTAGAGTCCTTCTTACTCTCAACATGAGGCACCACACCCTGCCAACTCCGACTCCCACATACTTCTTAAATTTGTCATTTCCTCTACATCATTCTACCTCTGCCTAATGCCAGCCCTCAGAATTCCTTGCTTAGATTAGAATTCTTTGGAGGGTTATCTCTGACTACAGGTTGGATATAGTGTCTGACACAAAATAATCACTTAATAAATGTTTGAATGAATAAATATCATCAAATCATCTCTAATACAACAAATGATACCATAGTACTCTGGGTGCTTTGGAGTTGCCCTAGATTCCACATTTTAACCTCTGCCCTTTAACTTCTACCTTCAAATATACCTTGAATCTCAGCAGCTTTTAACACCACCCCTCACTTTGTTCTTCTTGACTTTTAAGGTGCCACAGCACCTTTCACTATTGAAAGGCCATCAATGAAAGAGCTTCACATACGTCCCAGGGGACCACATGGAGGCAAGCAGGCACAGGAGAAAGGTTATTACAAAGTTTATTAGAAAAGTCATATTTCCCTCAAGAGGGAGCACATAGCACCTGTCCATAAGCAGGTAGCAGGAGGGTCTGGGGCAGGAAGTGAGGTAGGTGGGAGCTCAGGTGGGCCTGGCAGAGAGAGGGAGAGGCCAGGTGTACGGCGAGAACTCTAGGCCTGGGAGCAGCTCAGGTCTGGGCTGAGTTGAGGACCAAACGTGAGCATAATGCTTATAACTAGGCCTTTTTTGTTATCTTTCTGTGTTCTCTATTGACTTCTCTAACCTTATTGTTTCAGCTTCCCATTCCCTCACCTTGTTTTGGTCATAGTCAACTTTGTGACATTCCACCAACAAACAAAACGTTCAGTCTTTGCAATCGTAGTTTTCCTGGGTCTTCAACCAGTTGTGAATTTACAGTAGTTTATTTTTTGTGGGTACTGGGATTAGAACTCAGGGCATGGGAGCTTTTGTACTCAAAACTAGCTTGCTACCACTTGAGCTACAGTGGCACTTCCAGTTTTTGGGTGTTCAATTAGAGATAAGAGTTCCATGGATTTTCCTGCCTGTGTTGGCTTCAAACCATGTTCCTCAGATCTCAGCCTTTTGAATAGCTAGGATTACAGGCATTAGCCACCAGTCCCCATCCATAGTTCAAAGTCTTAACTCTCCACAATTATCTCCTTCTCTATATTTTCACATCTTACTGTCTTTCTCCATCTTAGAATGTAAGCTTCTTAAAGTAGAGTTTATGGCTTCTTTTGATTGTCATCTAGATCTTAAGACCAAAGCTAGCATATAGCAGCACAAAAATAAATATTTGTTAATAAACATTTATTGATTACTCTTTAAAATGAACACTCAATAAGATGTACAAGAGGTTATATCAAAAAATGAACTTTACAAGTTGTGGGGGATGGGAGGGCAGGGACGGTAAGGGGAAACAAAGGAGGAGGCAACAATGCTTGATAAGAAATGTATTCATGGGCTGGGAAGGTGGCTCAGTGGTAGAGCGCTTGCCTTGCATGCATGAGGCCCTGGGTTCGATTCCTCAGCACCACATAAGCAAAAAGAAAAAAAGACGGAAGTGGCGCTGTGGCTCAAATGGTAGAGTGCTAGCCTTGAGCTGAAGAGCTGAGGGACAGTGCCCAGGCCCAGAGTTCAGGCCCACAACTGGACCCAAAAAAAAAAAAAAGAAATGTATTCATTACCTTGTGTATGCAATATCAATATCAATATCAACTATCTTTTATAGGTAAGAATAAGAATTGAACTTGGAAAATTAGAAAACTGATTAATATGATATTTCTACCTTGCTCTTTTTTGAAAATTCCTTTATTGCCAATAAAAGGTGGGGTATTTAAAGAAATACAAAAATTTCCTAATGTAAAGCAAATTGCTATATGTTTACTGGGATAAAATGCCCAGCAGCAATCTTAAGGAAAAAAAAATCTTATAACCAAGGTGAATTCAAAGACAACCTTCTATTATTCAAGTCACTCAGTAGACAAAGAACCGTTTAACATAATATATAATGAATATTCTTTCATTTCTCAACAAATTACAGCAATACTAACACCTTCATGAAATAGAGCATTTCAAGTTTAATATATTTGATGACTGAGTTGAAATTAGATGAAAAGGGCAGGGGTGTTATCGACAGATGTTCCTAGTTTAGGGGACAAAAGCTGCTCTGGAAATTGCAGGTGTCATAGACATGTCATAGCCTCCACCTTGCACTTGTCCTGGAAATTCTCAGCAAGTTTCTTACATTCTCTTGATTTCCCTTGAGAATCCCTGTACCAAAAAGAGCTCTTATGGTAAACTTCAGCTGAGAAACAAATTGAATCAAGAACACGCCCATTATTCCCATTACCAGAGTATACTGCTTCTTTTAATTATAGCACAGAGATTTATTTTGAGATATTTGAGAGGAAGAGAAACTACAAGAATAATTTTTAGGACAGGGACAAGAAAATGTGAGGAGAGCTCTAGGCCACATGGTGTGATAATTTGGCAACATAAACCCTTTTAGATTTCTACTTAGGTCAATAATGACAAAATAGAATATGTGAACTGTTTAAAGGTAAAGATTTCAGGTTCATATGTCAAAACCAAAATTAAACAAAAATAAATATATATTTTGAATTGCTCATATAGCACAAAGGCTAAGCAACATGTTTATTTTGTTTCCCTGAACTGTAAAATGACAAATTTGAGATCTTAGAAAAATTAATGATGGAGGAGAAGCCTGGTGTCTCATGCCTGTAATCCAATCTACTGAGGAGGTAAATATTGAAAGGGTTGTGGTTCAAGGTCAGCCTGGGTAAAAAGTTGGAGACTCCATCTCAACCAATAAAAACTGGGTGTAATGACCTATGCCAAGTTTAAGTGGGAAAGGTAAACAAGAGGGTCTAGAATAGTCCAGGCATAGACCAGAAGATCTCTTTAGAAAAATAACTGAAACAAAAACAACTTGGGGAATGGCTTAATTGGTACAACACTTGCAGGGCAAAACCATGAGCTCAAAATGCAGTACTGAAAAAAAAGGAAATGAAAAGTTATATTTTAGTTTATTCTTCCTAAATATTGAAATTTTTCATTTTCTTTTAGATATCACAATGACAATAAAACGTACAAAGCATTTGGCTATTATGGTAGAAAATTCTAGCTGTTGACATCGAATTTTTCTGTTCTTTCTAGGTATCCAGCTAGACTGAATTTATTGCTGACAGTATCTTAAAGTTACTGCAAAGTGACTCCACTCAATAGAATGAGAGCAAAGAAAATGCATACTCCTTTAGGGCCAGTCCATAACAGGTACCTTGTGTAGTTGTCTCTGTCCTTTTCCCTTCAGGTTTGACAAAAATGAAAGTAATGTTCTTGAAAACAACTTAATGAAGTTGTTAAAGCCACAGGATGAAAGAATATGAATCTTTGAATCATTTTGTAGGAAGTTATTTTTCAATCAGTCTTTGACCTCAGTGAAGGAAAATTTCTCTCAAATGGACCCTCTGAGATATGGGAATTTATTTTATTTTATTTTAGTGTTTATTTTTTGCCAGACCTGGGGCTGGAACTCAGGGTCTGGGCACTGTCTCTGAGCTCCTTCTGCTCAAGGCTAGTGCTCTATCACTTGAGCCACAGTGCCACTTCTGAATTTTTCTGTTTATGTGATACTGAGAAATCAAACCCAGGGCTTCATGCATGCAAGGCAAGAATGCTATCACTAAGCCACTTTCCCAGATATGGGAATTTCTTTTATTAACTACATCACCTTACCAAATACAGCAGGTTAGAATGATTAGAAATTAAAGTTCCTATTAGTTCTGTAACCAGCTTTTCATTGTGGTGAGAATTTTACACTTCATAGTTTTATATTTTTCTCACTCTATATGTGCAGTTTCACCAATAATTCCCCATTGGGAAAATTTTGCTTCCACTGGTATTATATCTTCCATAACTGCCCTGACTGAATGTTTCATCAGAGCCAGGGATTTGTGTACTGAAAACTTTTTTTAGGTTAGTTAACAATGAAATTTAAAACTGTGGGCATTAATTAAAAGGAAAATGAAGATAAAGTACATTCATTATGTTAATTCCAAGGTTCACAATCATTTTTTTCCAAAAGGTATCCCAAAATAAACACCTTTCAAATAAATTGTTTGGAAATCAGGACACAAATTATCATTTTTATTCTGTTGGCATAAAGATAGCTCTTTGAAAAATGAATAATGACCAGTCTTCAAAAAAGACAAAATATATCACCTTGGTGTTCTCTCATAAACACATTGTCAGATGATAGCTTTATCTTACATGCCTACTGACTAAAGACAGACAATCTCCCCCACCCCTTTTAAACAAAGGTGTTATTCAGAGACACAATCATAGGTCACAGTATAATTCTCTATACAAGAAAGTTTTATTTTTCAATCCTATAATTTCCATTTTAATGCTACGAATACTTTTGTTACTGGTTCTAAACAAAGATTCTCATATAAGGAATTAATCAATCACAGTTCCAAAGTCACACTCTGCAAATGAGAAAACAAACTGCTCTGGGCTTTACAAATTGAAGATTATGAAAATAAATTCTAAGGTGTTCACTCATGCATGAAATTCTATCACTCTATCAGCACTCAATTTGTATATGTGAATATTTATGAACCCCTGGAGGTTTATAAGTAACATGAATGAGAATTTTTGGTAAAAAAAGGCTGGGAAGATAATTTTACCTAAAATTTGAAGAAAAGCTCAACTCCTAAATGTGCTAAACTTCCTTTGGAACAGACATATAAACTTTAGTTCTTGTCAAGGTATTAACTGATTCATTGGTATCTTGCTTTCTTTCTTGCTTAATGTACCCACCACAGCAGTGACTCCTGAGTATTCCAAAGCTTTACAAAATGGAGCTGGACATTTGATTACTATCAGTAGTGAATTACTGGTTGGCACTAAGTCTCAGGTGCCTTTCAGAGAAAATCCATTTTGCTTCACATTTCTCATTAATTCTCATTTGTCCTTTTCTTTCTTTCTTTCTTTTTGCTCAAATCTTTTCCTCTTCTCCTAGATTTAGCCCATTCTTTTCATCCTAGCTCACGCTATAAGAGAGGATAGTATTTTGTGGCATCTTTGCTATTGCATTTTATCCATCTATTTCTGCATCCCGGAGTCTACCCAAGCTGTTTCTTTAACCAAAGTTTAAAGAAACCCTAGACTAGAATAAAATAGCTTAAAGACTGTTGTCACTTATAATGGACTCTCCTTAACGTTTCAAAATTCTGTTAAGTGTTCATATCTCTCTTTCTTTCTTTCTTTCCTTCCTTCCTTCTTTCTTTCTTTCCTTCCTTCCTTCCTTCTTTCTTTCTTTCTTTCTTTTTCTCTCTCTCTCTCTTCCCCCCCTCTCTCTCTCTCTTTCTCTGCATCAAAAGAGTAGGCATAGAAATGAACAACATTTCAATACCTAGTATTGAAAAATCTTAGAATTTCTAGGACAGTATAAAATTACCTATAGAATTTCTGGCATATAGGATAGACTCGAAAAATATTAGTACTTTAGTTTTTGCTGCATATAATTGATGCCCAAACTTTATAGCTTAAAACAGCAATCATTACCTTATACATTCTCATAGTTTCTGTGGATCAAGAAGTCCAAAGGGCTAGGTTCGTCTGTCCTTTCTCAGTCTTTCATGCAGTGCACTCTGAAGTCAACCTGGACTAGTCATCTGAAGGAAGGACAAGCTGGCTTGGACTGTCTACTTGAAACCTGTTTCTCTCTATTATGACTTTTGCATGGAGCTGCTTGGTTGTACATATGTTTGAGTGATTTAGGGAATCAAGATGAAAACTGTTTACAGACTACCTTTTCCATTGGTATTTTGTTAGTCACATATCTTTAGTACTGATTTGATGTGGGAGAGGGGCTGGCTACCTAAGATTATGAGTTCCAGGAGATGTTGATCATCAGATTGCATCTTGGAGACTGGCTGTCATAGACACGGATTCCCTCAGAGGAAATAATTTGACTTGACTAGAATTCCTGGAATGCTTTCAATGTTTTTGGTGATTATTTATTCATTTTTATGATAGTTCAGCCCAACTATTTCATGTTTTGCTTCCTTCCTTCCTTTCTCTTTCCTTCTTTCTTCCTCTCTTTTACCCCTCCCTCCTGCCTTCCCTCCCTTCCTCGCTCCCTCCCTCCCTTCCATCCTTCTTTCCTTCCTTCCTTCCTTCCTTCCTGCCTCCCTTTCTCCCTCCCTCCCTCCCTCTCTCTCACTTTCTCTCTCTTTCCCTCTTTTTCTTTCTCTTTCTTCCTTTCTCCCTCCTTCCTTCCCTTTTCTCTCTCTTTCTGTCTTTCTCCATCTTTACCTCCCACTTTCTCTTCTAATCTCTCCATCCCTCACACACACCCACCTCTGATTTCACTCACATTTAATCACTTTTGTGTATAACTACAAGTGTTAGAAAACAATAAGAATGGGTAAAATTCTACATCAGAACCCAAAGCCTTCCAGAAAAGTCTGCAGGCCTCTAATCTTTCATTCTTAGTGATTCTAGGTTGCCATCTTATGTGACCCCCAGTATACTTAATCCCAAAATGCATGACTAACATGCCATCTTCATCCCTGCTTAAAATCCTTGATGGTTTGTTTCTGCAGAACATAGTCAACTACTTGAAACTGACATAAATGTCTAAATACTCGTTTCTAAGTTTGTATGGCAACCTCATTTTCCATCATTTAAAATTATACTCCAGAACTAAACTACCCCATCAGAGGCTGAGAAGACTGATTTTTAGATGTAACACATGAAGTTTTCACATGCCCCCAATGATCGTTGTTATTGTCACAAAAGGGTTGCTTATTTTTTAATTCATACTTAATGACAAGCATTGGACAAAATATATTACATGTTACATTTTAGTAAAACCTTATACCAAGACCTTCAGACTAATTATCTCCATTTCAGTTGAGATAATAGACTTAGCTGTTAATTTCTGTTCAGCTAATACATGAGAAAATTCAAGCTTACTTCGCTCTGCCTTGAAAGGCTATTTTCTTTTAATGCCATAAAGAACTCTGACTATCAGGAGGTATTTACTAGGTTTAAATCTTAAACCTGCCATTTGCAGGCAGAACAACTTTATACAGATTGAATTATTTCTCCAAATGCCCATTTCTTCATTTATAAAAATTAGAACATAAGAAAGCACCCTATAAAATGTTTAAAAACACTTATACAACTTTCATGAGAATCAAAGGCAGAAATAGTTGAGCTGCTGGTACTATTTTATCTAATCAGGACTATTCTCCACTTACTTCAAATGACACATTGTAATTTGACACCATGTCTAATTTGAGCAAATGGAATTGTTTTCCCTGAAGTTCCTCTGTGACTTTACTCTTGTAACTATTTACATATATATTCTCTATTATAAGAGACATTCTGGAAATCTTAAGTGATTCTATCTTAGTTGAAGTATCCTTCAAATCAAACTCTGAGCCAAAGATCTCTGAGTCAAATAGACTTCTTACAGATGCAAAGAACATGGGTAGGTAAGGAAGAAAGCACTCAGAAGAGGGAGGGCCACCGCCAAGTGATTTGTTAGTTATCAAGTCAACTATTGTCGTAGATAATTGATCACTGCTATACTACAGCCAAACTCTGGAAAACTATGTGGAAACTTACTTGTCAGGATTATCCAGACTGAAGGAATCACACTTTTATATCCCTCTAAGGATTAGCTATTGGTTATGTGCTTTTTCTGCACAAGTCTTTATCTATGGTATATTCCTGTACTTGTACCTGTACTCTTTAACAAACAATACTGCTTTGCTTGTAGTGTTCATAGGCAAAGTGACTTTTCAAGGCTGAAGGCAACCCAACAATAATTCCAGTGCTTCCTTTGACAGTCAGCCTGCTAGAGAGAATAGAGATAGAACAATGGCAGTGACTTGTGTGTGTGTGGCTCACTGTGAGTGTCCTCACTGATGTGCTTATTCATCTGCTTTTGAACTTTTGCAATCTCTGTTCACTTGGAATTTTCTTGTGTAATGATAATAAGGAGTTTGCAACCAATAATATTTAAAGATACAGAGAAAAGGAATTTCTAATATGACAACAAACTATACAATCAGTTTTAGCTTCTTATTTTCCCCTAGCTGATTAGAAACTAAAAGAAAAGTGGTTACAACTCTAGGAAGAAGGCTTGACCCTCAGCACATGTGGTTTGAGCAAGATTGTAAGAAATACAAATGAAGATTGTGTGCTTGCTTCAATAGACAATGTGTTTTATAGTAGGAACACAACTGCAAGTTAGGTAATCAAGTAGGTTAGAGCTGTTGATTGGCCCAATGACAATAATTCCTGAGCAAACTGCATTGTACTAAAAAGGAGGTGCTAAGGTAAGGTGTTACCTGAATTTTGTGTCTCTAATAGTATTCAGGTCATTGCTTCTGCATATTACAAATGATTAGATTCAAGTAGTGTTGGGAAACAATGTGGGATGTAGAAAGAGCTCTACAAATGAAAATATGACATGCCTATCTACATGAATTTGGAACATCAATTTTAACACTTGTGAGATTAGGAGATCACATTTGTAATAAAAAAAGTAAATGAGCAATTGTAAGGTTAGACATCAATATCTACTGAATACCTCCATTTAAAGGGGCAGCTTAAGCTAGGTGCTGGTGGATCACATCTGTAATCCTAGCTACTCAAAATGAGAGCCAATGCAACAGTGATACTCAAAAGACAGTATGTTGGAAAGAAACTTTACAACCTGGGGAGGGGACCTTGTGGAGAAGGGAAAAGTGGGAGAAAAATGAGGGAGAGAGTAACAATGTTCCACAAGAAATGTACTCACTATCTTGTGTATGTAACTGTAACCCCTCTGTATATCACCTTGACAATAAAATTAAATTTTAAAAAACAGATAAAAGGGAAATGTACTGAATAGGTGACTTAAGAAATTGTAACCCCGGGCTGGGAAGGTGACTCAGCAGTAGAGTGCTTGCCTTGCTTGCATGAGGCCCTGGGTTAGATTCCTCAGGACCACATAAGCAAAAGGAAAAAAGTCGGAAGTGCTGCTGTGGCTCAAGTGGTAGAACACTAGCCTTGAGCTGAAGAGCTGAGGCCCAGAGTTCAGGCCCCAAAACCGGACCCCCCCCAAAAAAAAAGAATTGTAATCCCTCTGTATCTCAACTCTATAACAATAAATTAAATTAATTTCAAAAAATAAACAGGCTAAGATCTAGCCCAAGTAGGAAATTCTGTGAGATTCTTATCTCCAATTAACCACCAAAACCCAAAATCGTAGCTGTGGCTCAAATGGTAGAGCATGAGCCTTAAGCAAAAAAGCTCGGGCTCTCAGTTCAAACCCTAGTACTGGCATAAACAAACAAACAAATATAAATGATCAGATTGAGCCAACATTTGCCATAATGAAATTTGAATTGTCAAATCTCCTAATGGTTCTTAAGACTCACAGCTTGCATTAGTATAGATCTTCAGAATTTTTATGTGCTGGCATAATTTTTATGAAGACCATGATATAGACCAAAGAAAACTCATCAGTATTAGCAGAAAACAAGTTGTCACCCCTAGACCAGATGAATCTTGAATACCCTTGCAGTTATTAACTCTCTCAAAATTGATGCAGACACAAAATTATCCTTTGGAGAATGGGATGTCTGATAGTGTTGCTCCCATTGTCACCCCTGCCTTCCTTCCCTGAGGGCTTTCGGTGCTTTAGCTGAATTGTCATCAACAATCTCCCTCAAAGAAGAAGTTGCACACCAGCCCCATTCCTCCTCTAATTATTTAGATTATGTCATTGAAATGTAAACTTAAAAAAGGCAGGGATACTAAAACATATTTCAGGTAGGTTACCTGAAAATTGTTACTTGCAACTTTTTTTGAAGTTCCCCAAATAATCCTCAATCTCTATTTAGAATCAGAGAGATAGACATCTTTCATGTCCAAGTTATACCTTCCATTCTAGTGGATGGCATTGATAGTTGCTTAATTATTTCAGATGAGTGATAGAAAGTACAATCTAGGCAGAGGAGAGAAATGCAAGCAATAGAAAGAGCAATAGAAAATACAAAATTAAAGGGTAAGGTGTCAGAAAGGGAGAGATGGCATCAGAGATGCCTTGGAAATTTTTCTTTCTTTTTTTCTTTTTTTCGTTTTTTCTTGTGAAAATACTTTACAGAGGGGTTACAATTACATGGGCAAGATAATGAGTACATTTCTTATCAAGCATTGTAGCCTCTTCCTTTGTTTCCCCTTCCCATTCCTTCCCATCCTCCCCCCACCCCTCACCCAATCTTCTTCCCCGCACACCAAAGTTAAAGTTCATTTTTCCACATAACGACTTGTTACATCTCATTTTTGCAATGGATCCACCTATATCCCTATTTAAACGATTTGTTTTTCCCTTCCCCTCCACAAATTATACCAACCTCTTTTTTTCATTTTTTATTTCTTTTTTAATTTTTTATTGTGAAAATACTGTAAAGAGGGATTAAAATTATATGGGCAAGATAATGAGTACATTTCTTATCAAACATTGTAGCCTCCTCCTTAGTTTCCCCTTCAAATCCCTTCCCATCCTCCTCCCTGTCCCCACCCAATCATCCCCGCTACCCGCCCCCCTCCCCGGACCAAAGTTGTAAAGTTAATTTTTCAACATAACGACTTGTACATCTTATCGTTGCAATGGGTCCACCTGTATCCCTATTTAAAATCTATGTGCATATGACCATATAAGATGATGCTAAGTGAAATGAATCCCAAGATAGGGACACAAGAGGTTTTATCTTTCTTCCTGTTGTTTTTAATGTACTTATAATGTACTATGGGATTTTTTTTATTTCTCTTGTATATTCTTCTTCCATGGTATAACCCCTGTTTTCACTGCATTTGATTCTGGTGCCCTGCATCTTGTACATACATTTTTCTAATTTGGGAAGGGGAAGGAAAATAACAAAAAGCAGAAATAAGGATACATTTTGGCCCATTGTAACAATGAGATGTACAAGACACTATGGTGAAAATGAACTTTACAACTATGGTGGGGGAGAGTTGGGGACATGGGGAGGGAAGAGACAGTAGGGGAAAAAACAAAGGAGGAGGTAACAATGTTCGATAAGAAATTTACTCATTACCTTACTCACGTAACTGTAATTCCTCTGTACAATATCTTTACAATAAAAATACATATTTTCAAAAAAAATGACAAATGTGGGTGAATTTTTTAAAATGCCAAAAATGTTTAAGATTTAATACATTTGAGATAACCAAAACCTACTTAGGAACAAAAAGAACCAACTTAAAGCCCTTCCTTAGGAAAGTAAATAGTAGCCTCAGAATGTTATACAGGAATTTGATCACAAGATAGAGAGAAGTCACAGTCTGAAAGTTCCAATCAGGAGTCTTTATTAGAAAGCCAACAACTGTGAGGGATACATGTTCCCAAGGAACTCACAGCCTCAAATATACTTAGAACTGTTTTAAAACACTGAGGCATGTAGATAGGAAAGAAAGAGCAGAAAAACAAACCAGATAAACTCTAATGGAGAGTTGAGAGGGATGCCATGGTGACTTGAGGAGGGCCATGAGACGTGAGGCATGGCACAAAATGATGCTGAGGTGTTGGGACCTAAATACGGTCATGGTCAGGGAAAGGGTCATGAGGAACTTGAGAGTTCAAAGAGTCTCATGAGTTCATGGTACAGGTCTGGTGGTCCAGTAACCTATTGTCCAAGTCTGTGCCCCTGCCTCTAACAATTCAGGCATGCCTATCACCTAGGGGTAGGGGTTAGGATTCACCTATAAGAGTTTTTAGAAAGTCTCTCATCCATCAACATGTCAAAGATGCTGCCAGTTAGAACCAGTATCCATATTTCAAGAACAATCAGAGAAAAATGAAAAACAGCCTCAGATGGTGAAATATGGATACTTTGTCTAAATAATACTATCTGTCCTCAGCACCATCTTGGTGTCTTAATAGGTGTTAGGAAATTTTCACCCAGTTCCAAGAACTGTAGAGGTGACATAGGACTCTCTTTGAACTACAGCTGTGTTGTGAGTTGTTAAATTGCAGATGTATCATGGGTTGTTTAGCTCCAGAAAAAAATGTGTTCCAGAGAATACTTGCCCTTGCATATCCTTTATTGTTCCCCTTAGATAACTGGCCCTTGATTGACCCTGATTGTTACCCCTGGATAGCTTGCTTTGCTTCTGTAAAATACACTTTGCTAGTTCCCATACCATGTGACATCTGCCTTGATGTGGCTTTTGCCTTCAAAAACTTTGCGCTAGCTGCATTAGGCACTGCAAGTTTTTGGGGGGTATGAGTCTGCTTGCAGTCACTGGTTCACAGCCATTATGAGTAAAGGATGCTTCACTTGCCAGGCCCTGGTGGCTCATGCCTGTAATCCTAATTAGTGAGGAGGCTGAGATCTGAGGATCATGGTTTAAAGCCAGCCCAGGCACAAAATTCCGTGAGATTCTTATTTTCAATAAACCACCAGAAAATCAGAAGTGGCACTGAGGCTCAAGTGGTAGAGTGCTAGCCTTGAGCTGAAGAGCTGAGTGACAGCACCCAGGCCCAGAGTTCAAGCTCTACAACTGACAAAAAAAAGGGGGGCAGGGAATGGCAATGTATTTCTAATGTGCTGTGTTGTATTGTAACTACCTAAAGAAAATAAAAATATAATAGAAATTAATGATTAATTTTTAAGTAATTGTTTAATTCTAAACCATAACAAGGGCTGGTTTTGAAATCAAACAGACCTGAATTTAAATTTTGATTACACCTCACACCCTTCAGGTATAAATCCAATTTTAGAAGCCTTCTTTTAGGAAAAATAGAAAATATAAAAGTAAAATTAGTAGTGAAAGAGGTGTCAAGTTGATGTGGTGACCCAACCTCTGCTCCTGTATTATGTGTCATAATTTGGCAGTATTATTATAGACATATCCTACGTTGTGATGACTGTCAATAGCTAAACATAGGTATGTCACTATCCCCCGAAATGTGTCTTCATTTGCTACTTACATCTCCACTGTCATTAGAGGAAAGTGATGACAAAAGTTAGCCTGATTTCAATTGAACTATCTTACTTTTAAAAAGCTAGGAGAAACATATGACTATGTGACCATAATTCTAGGACGTGTGTGTGTGTGTGTGTGTGTGTGTGTGTGTGTGTGTGTGTGTGTGTGTGTGTGTGTGTGTGTGTGTGTGTTGCTGGTACTAGAGCTTAATAACTGAGGGGGTCTCACTCTCGCATTTAACTCTTTCATTCGGGGCTGGAGCTCTATAACTTGAGCCACATTTACACTTCAACAACCCCCCCCAACCCCAGCTACCCCGATACTTTATTCTTTCTGGTTAACTGGCAATAAGAATCTCTTGGATTTGTCTGCTTGGGCTGGTTTTGAGTCATAATCCTCAGCCTTCTAGGTAGGTAGGATTACAGCTAATAACCACCAGCCCAGCAATTTTCGGACTTGCTACAGAGCCTTGAGAGATTCCATTATGCAAGTGGAGAAGCTGGAGACCAAGCTGCATGATGCCATGATAATTCATGGGGATTCATTTGTGATGTCTGTTACTCACACTATACGTATAAATAACCCTTCTCTTTCTCACAGGTCATACACTGGGGAAGTAAAGGAATGTATGGTTCATGGCCTAAAGTAAATGATCAATGGTAAATAAAGATTAAAAATATTAAATTTTGCAAACCAATGATAGTTCCTTTTGTGTATTTCACTATGGGGTAAGTACCATCCAAACTCTCAAAGGCTATTGAAGGTTTTGTGTGTTTGGGCTTTTTTTCCCACTTACAGGCAGTCAGAGAGGGCTACTTAAGTATTTTATATCATTCATTTATCTTGCTAGCTATGTCCTTTGACATGCAGAAGCTCCACAGTTTAATGCAATCCCACTTTATCCAGCTTTTCTTTTATTTGTTGTGTTTCTGGATCTTTATTTAGGAAGTTTCAACCTGTGCCAAGGAGTCCTAGTGTATCTCCTATCCTTTCCTCTCATATTTTCAGAGGATCTGCTCTTACTTCAAGGTCTGTGATCTATATGCAGTTGAGTCTGATGCAGGATGATATGTAAGTATCTAACTTCAATTCTCTAAACATGTATAGCCAATAGTTTGAAGCCAGCCTGGGCAAGAAAGTGCATGATATTTTTATCATCAATTAGCCACCCAAAAGCTGAAAGTGGCTATGGCTCAAGCGATAGGGTGTTATCTTTGAGCTAATAAAGCTCATGGACAAAACCATAAGCCCTGAGTTCAAGCTCCAGCTCCAACACACACACACACACACACACACACACACACACACACACACACACACACACACACACACACACAATGGATGCACAAATTCATAACCAAGGTCATCTTGCTTAGATATTTTATTTTAATAAAAGTTTCCAAGTGAATATCAACCCTGGTTCTGGCAAAATTGCAGGGATGTTAGGAATGGCTGGCAAGTCAAAATAAGAAGAAAAATTGCCAGAGACCATCCTGAAGAGGAAAAAGGAAAGATAAATGATTTCATCCTCCAGGAAATGGGCATGGAAAAGAGAATGAGACATATGACGAAGTGAGACCACTGAATGCCCTAGGGGAACTCTGTGCTTCATTGCACCACCTAGGGGAGTCAAGGTATACATGGCACTTTTTCCCATAGTTGCTGTACAAGTAGTAGTATCGCTTTGGCCAAACCCAGGTGTGGAATCTATTGAGGATAGTCCTGTGAACCAACTTGGAGAAGTGAACTAAACAAAAACTATGCTTAGCAATATTAATAAGGCTGACAGAATGCAGAACATGGAAGTGTGCATATGTGTATATGGCTATATGTAATCTTTGTAGCAAAAATTCTAATATGATTTACAAGAAAATACAGATATAAACATGGGCATGCAAATTTCATGTTGCTAAATAAATTCATGTTTACTACCAGTAAGAGAATCTTAGCCAGATCCTGAAGCCAAATTCACCTTTAATTAGCCTCCTCCTTCATTAATCTCCTCCTGTTCTTTTCCCTCTCTTCCTCTTCCTCCATCTTTATGTTAGTGGTGTTTTAGCTTGTTAGGCAGGCATTCTACCACCTGAGCCAGGCTTCCAGCCATTTTTGCTTTATTTTTCAGAAAAGGTCTCACCTCATGGTTATTCCCAGGTGGCCTGAACCATGATTCTCCTATTTATACTTCTAATATAGTTGGGATGACACACAGCACCACTGTCAGCTATTGATTCAGAAGTGATCTTTCCAATTTTCTTTTATTTTCTTTGGGGGGGGGGGTCCGGTCATGGGGCCTGAACTCTGGGCCTGGGCTCTGTCCCTCAGCTCTTCAGCTCAAGGATAGTGCTCTACCACTTGAGCCACAGCACCACTTCCAGCTTTTTCCTTTTTGCTTATGTGGTGATGAGGAATCAAACCCAGGGCTTCATGCATGCAAGGCAAGCGCTCTACCACTGAGCCACCTTCCCAGCCCCGATCTTTCCAATTTTCTAAACAAGATTGTCTTTGACTCTGCCTCTCCAATAACTGGGATTATAAATTTAAGCTACTGCAACTGACCTTGTTAAATTTTTGTTGCTATTGGTTATAAGTCTTGAACTCTGGGCCTATGCATTGTTCCTGAGAATAGCACTTGATTTGAGCCACAATGCCACTTCTGGCTTTTTCTGTGATTAATTGGAAATAAGAATATCGTGGACTTTCCTGACTGGGTTGGCCTTGAACCACAATTCTCAGATCCTCAGTAGCTAGGATTATAGCCATGAGCCACCAACACTTGGCTTCTTGTTGAATTCTCTATGGGAAAGAATATAATCTATGCCTGTTGAATCTCTTAAAGTGGTGCTTGGCATACAGTAATTACTAAGTATACATTTGCTGCATGAAGGGCAGATAAATGGTGAACAAAGGGTAGTTGACTTCAAGCCATTCATAGGAATGGGCCTATTCTTCATGAGCTTTGTTCTACTTGTAATACTTCTCTAGCTCAAATTAGTCATAAATATTATAGCACATAAATTGTTAGAGCTCTTCCTTTAGCCATGAGAAAAAGTGAGGCTTCAAGGAGTGAATGACTGAGAAGATGGCTCAACTAATTTGCAATCTGATCTGTTCTCGAATCCCAGGGATTCTGGCTTTGAATTCAGTGTTGTCAAATTATTACCAGGAGGTATCTTTAATCAAGTACATGCAGAAATATTCTCCTATGTTATTCCGTATGTAAAGCATAAGCATGTTCATGTTTGTGCATGTGTGCAATGATTTAGACTCTCCAGATTTCTTCAGCCTTATTTGTATGGGATGCTCAACTCTGTTTCACATCCATGTTTAACTGCTGTTTTGAACCACTGTCTTGTCTGCCTTGTCATCTAGTATATTAGATTTTTTCTTTTATGCAAGTGGATAGTTTATAGAATTAGCCATGTATAGTATTAGACATGATTCTAGGAATCCTGATCTTGAAAACAGTTTGTACTCCTCTTGCACATGGCCTGTTCTGTGTGTGGTTTCTGTACGAGCAACATTTCTGACTACCTGTAGTACAATTACTTTACATGAGCTATGTGATCTCACTCTTGTCATCTCAGATGCACTCTGCAACTAACCTTACACGACTGTCAGTCATCTTC